>NC_141032.1:4055000-4210000 GCF_052040795.2 Danio rerio
CGGATTTGTGCATTTATGAGTCATGTTTTGAAAATAACAAATTGGACGTGTGCATTTATAAGTTGTGTTTTTAAGTTACGAATCGTATTTGTGCATTTACGAATTGTGCTTTAAACTTACAATTTAGATTTTGCAAATTGTGCTGAGTTGTGCTGTGTGCAACTGTGCATGTATGAATTTTATCTTGTAAAGGCAATATTTTTGAGACTGATCTTACTCCATACTTGTTGTCTTTATATCACTCCAATATGATTGTGGAAAGAGTTCTGACCAAACAGCTTACAAAAAATGATTTTCATCATAGGTGCCCTTTAAAATATCTTGTGTTCAACAGAAGAAAGAAACTCATGAAGGTTTGGAACTACTTAAGAGAGTAAAAATTTTATTTTTCGGATGAACTATCCCTTTAAACATTTTACTAAAACCCAGATTTTGGTTAATTGGGCTACATTTAACCAGTAACAACAACAACAACAACAAAAAACACATGAAATAAAAATTAGCTCACATTTTCCACGTGATCGTTTTACCAAAATATCAAGTAGCATACAGCTATTGCCAACTGAAAGTTTGTATTAAGTGTCTCTGAAAACATTGTATAAGAAATACCGAATAAACGTTATGTTGAGTTATTGTTGTACAACAACTGAAGAAACTGGTTACCATGGTAATTATGGTAAAAACAGACAAGCCATTGATAAATTTCTAACTAATGTCAGTAACATTAGCCTGTGTGAAATTAGCTGGATGACAGGTTTTATACTAGATTAACGTCATCGCTTATCTTCTGGCCTCGTTCTGGCTGTGGTTGACACACACACAGACGCACATTCAAACATAACACACACACACACACACACTCACACGTACCTCGCTTATCTTTTACTTTCCGTCCCTCCTTCCTCCGCTCGCGTGAAATGTTTCCTCCTCGTGATTTCTGTCATGACAGCCTCCAGCATCCACTAAACACTGAGCACAGTCCTCCTCCCGCAGACTCCCGCGCTGAGCATCGGCCGGTTTTTCTCGGTTTCTCCGTTTCTCCACAGATCAATATCGCCGGTGTTTATCTGTGAGCGCGCGCGCAGAATCACATGAACGCGACGCTCTGCTGCAGTGACGCGACGCGCAGACAGAAGCTCAGCTCAACCTCTGCCTGCACCGACTGTAATGTCATGTTTTATTCATATATCCATGGGAGGGACGCGAGAGAACCGCTCGTTATCATGCGGGAGGCGGCGCGAGGTCGGCGGACACCAAAGATCACTTTTGGCCTCGTGGCGCGGAGACTCCGGCTACTGATAAACTAACTTTAGTCAACTAAACTCACCGTCTGGCCAGTTTACCGTGTATTTATTATTGAGTTAAAGACGTTAGCAATGTTAAACGCTGCATCCATCAAGTAAAAAAATCAATTGGATATTAGTAAGTTTCATGTATTGATAAAAAGCCTCTTCTACTCATCAACAGTGAAAAATCATTGACTGGATTTACATTTTTAAAAGTAAGTGGTTGCAAACAATTCATATGGGCTGCATTTAAACAAACAAATTAATTTAGTAGGCTAATATTTAAATGTGTTTGCTTAAATACAGCCCATAGAAATTGTTTGCAGACACTTACCTTAAAAAAATCATTGGTAAATGCAATAAAGAAAATGCATATAGGTTAATGTAAATTTTTAATGCATGCAGTTGCAATCAAAATTATTAAACCCCCTTTGAATTGTTTTTTCTTTTTTAAATATTTCCCAATGATGTTTAACAAGGAAATTTCCACAGTATGTCTGATCATATTTTTTCTTCTGGAGAAAGTCTTATTTGTTTTATTTCGGCTAGAATTAAAGAGGTTTTTAATAAAAAAAAAAAAAGATTTAAGGTCAATATTATTAGCACCTTTAATCTATTTTTATTTTTTTTTTTTTTTTTTTTTTTGGGGGGGGGGGTCTACAGAACAAACAATCATTATACAATAAATTGCCTAAATAACTAACCTAAATTATCTAGTTAAGCCTTTAAAAGTCACTTTAAGCTATATAGAAGTGTCTTGAAAAATATCTAGTCAAATAATATGTGCTGTTATTATGACAAAGATAAAATAAATCAGTTATTAGAAATGAGATATTAAAACTAATATGATTAGAAATGTGTTGAAAAAAAATCGGGGAAAAAAATAACCAGGGGGGCAAATAATTCAATGGTTTTAATAATTCTGATTTCAACTGTATACAATAAAATGTAAAAAAATACAATTAAAAACGTTTTTTTTAGAATCTAAGCAATAACCATGTGCACTAGTAAAATAGGCATTGTAAATTTTGATTTCACACGGACTTTACTGAACAACTCAATAGACAAACAACTGAGCATCAGCTTTAGCGACTTCTGTCATTTAGAGGATAAACTCAGAGTGTGTGCTGAGCTCAGCGTCTCTGCAAACTCTGATCCTCTCACAGTCCAGCAGAAAAGACCATTAAACCACGTCAGCTGTCAGAAAATCCACTTGACTTGCTGAACATTATGAAATGCATTATTCATCCAGCCCATCTGTTCTTCCAGTTCCCCTTGTGGCCCAAATCATTACACCTCTCTCATTAAATACTAGTTTAATTTCCACACTTGTTGTCCAGGGATTCTAAATTAAATCCTCACACTGTTGGGAGCAAATGTGGTAATCAGCTAAATGTGGCTGACCATGCATCTATGAATGTTCACAACAGGCTACTGACTGCAGGAAAGAGGAACAGCTTGGTTTGGTATACTGGAATGCAATGCAAACCTATTAAAGGGGGGGCTATTATGGTGCTTTTAACAAGCTTTAAAATAAATCCCTGATGCCCCTATAGTGTGTAAGTGAAGGTTCAGCTCAAAATACCCCACAGATAATTGTTTATAACTCTTTGAAACTGCCCCTTTTAGGCTTTGATTCAAATTGAGCTATTTTGGTGACTGTCGCTTTAAGTTCTAGTGAGATTGTGCTCTATTCACAGGAAGGCAGAGCTACAAATGCATACGTGTCAGCATAATAGAGTGGAGGAACTATGACGTCACTTTGTAGGCTAATCGGCTGCTAGCATAAAACTGGTTCCATCGTGAAAATCCCTATAGGAAAATCCCTATAGGATTTTCCCATAGGGTTTTCGAAGATTGCGAATAATACGCTCTGTGTTCAAACACTGTTCATTACACTTACACGTTTTGTTCAGCCGGATAATTGTCACACGAAAATACAACATTGAGCACTTTTGGATCTTAAATGCAAACGCAAGAGTTAAAAAGCTAACATTAGGCAATAAACGGACTACAGCGCCCTCGGGGTGCTCGTCAGTGACGTCAGCCCCACCCTGCTACAGACGACTTATCAAGCTTATTTTTAGAAATAACGTCCATGACAAAGATTAATCTCTCTGTTTATTATATTGTAATCCACGCTATATATTATAAACTAATAAATACGCAAACACACATAGACCTTTGTGCCTTTTGGATCGTTTTTACACGGGAAATATGTCTATTTTGCTTTACGGTTGTTCTAAAAGTTAAAAAAATTTTGTATAAATGTGCCTATATATTATTATTATGAGACATATTAAAATAAGTGTATCGCTCGCATGCACAGCCCGCTTACCTTAAACAGACGACAGAAATTAGGCGTGAGGAGGAACAAGTCTATCAAATGCCTGCAAGTTTCATCATCATGGACACAGAGCAACATTCAATATTCCTTTTGTGTCACAAAGTACAGCGAAAAACAGCCCATACAGTCACATATGCTACTCGTTTTATGGAGGAGTGTAAATACTGCAGTTAAATGTGTTCAGATGAAGAAAAAAAGACGAGAAATCACTTGATTACGTTAAATTGACAGAACATGCATGTATTTTTACACATTTATTCACACGTTTGCATTACTGAGAGCAGGAAAGAAACAGGCTGCACTGAGCAGTATCTTCAAATTATCGTTTAATTAAAATAAATGATCAACAAATGAATCTGCCTCGACAGCCTTTACATGTGAAGGCATTATCTATACACAATCTGAATTCTCAATTAGAATAATACAACAAACTATAAAATACTATTCATGAAAATACCTAAATCACAGACAAATCCAAACGCCCAACACAAGCGAGCTGCGCTCCAGACCAGATCAGCTCGATGACGTATAATATCCCCGACGCCGCCTGTAGTCCCATTTAGCAACTTGATAGCAACCGTCTTTTTAAAGAAGCATAATCGATTTAAAAGTTGAAGAGTGTGATGTAATTGATGTGTTTTATGTCGTAGAACAAAACGTGAAAGTATATTGAGTTGGTGTTCGCCACGGACCTTATCTAAGCGATTTTACTGAAACCCCATTCAAAAAAGCCATTGACTTTGGGACGAGGGAACCGGAAGTGCTAAAATGCTAACTCGCTTCCGGGTTTTTGCATACAAATTGACGTCATAGTTCCTCCACTCTATAGCTGATTCAAAACAGGACTAACGTTTTCTGTATGAAAAAATGGAAAATTTAAAACTCCACATTTATAATCCTCTTAAGCCTAGTTCAAACTACAAGAATTTAAAGGGTCACGAAACACTAAAGCACATGTTTTGAGCTATTGACAGTCGTATATGTGTCCCACACTGCTAAAAACACTATGAGGACACATATATTTCACTAAAAAGTGAAAATTGTTTGTTTTTGCGTTATTTCAGGCAAATTCGTACTTCCTGTTTGAAACGACTTTTTGAAGCTGCGTCACGGTCATGAGATCTTAGCATGTATTCCAGCATGTAGACTGTACGTCTGTACCTGGGAGTACTGTATTACATCTTTGAGTGTGTTGCATTGATTCATGAGTATGGCTTGGTTCAAACCAATCAGCGCGCTCCATTATGTATGTGCTGCAACTTCATTATTATGCATGCTAGCTTCGAAGACTGTACCTGAAACAGTGTTCAGACGGCAGAGAAACAGCAAGTCGTGTTGCCAAAAGGAGTGGGAAAAGAATAAGAAATGTTTGGAGATACGGGTCATCAGTGTTGCTTTTATAGTGAATGTAGCTGATATATTTGGTGCATTTAGACAAAACTGGTTTGTTAATTAAATAATAAAACTGTCCATTAACATATCTATTTAAAGATCACCTAAAATCTTTAGAAATAGAAAGATAATACATTTAAATTCTAACAAATATATATATATATATATATATATATATATATATATATATATATATATATATATATATTTCCTTCGGCTTAGTCCCTTTATTCATCAAGAGTCACCACTGTGGATTGAACCGCGAACTTATCCAGCATATGTTTTGCACAGGTAACGCTTATACACAGTCATTCACACACATCCATTATGGCCAATTTAGTTTATTTACTTTTTAGTTAATTCACCTATAGCACATGTGTTTGGACTGTGGGGGAAACCAAAGCACCCGGAGGAAACCCACGCCAACACGGGGAGAACATGTAAACTCCACACAGAAATGCCAACTGACCCAGCCGGGACTCGAACCAGTGACCTTCTTGCTGTGAGATGACAGTGCTAACCATTGAGCCGCCGTTTTAATATTCTGGATGAAACTGTACAAAAGGATCCTGACAGGATCCTTCAAAGGCATCAAACGGTTACTGTAGTTCTGGCACGTCTCACACTCCTCATTACATAATGCTGCGCTTTGCAGAACTGTCTTTATGTTTACTTCTTTCCTCTCAGGCATGCAGAGAGTCTGTAAAGCAGACGTGGAAATGACTTTGACATCTGAAAAGCGGCATGAGTTGCTTTGATGTTAGAAATCACCTTTTCACGACTGTCAGCGGGAGGAAGCCACACAATCCCATTTATATTTATGAATCTATAAAAACACACAGTCCTCCGCTGGATCAAAAGTGTCTGTCGATTGACAAAATCAAAAGCAATTCTCCCCACCGATCAAACCATTTCAGTGTTAGTCTGGAGGTCTGGGCTGCACAGCTTTTTTCTACATTTATAATCCCAACATAGGCTCATTCTGAAAACCTAGCCCTATATACATGTCTGGGGATTGCGAATTATGTAGCCAGAAGTATGTATGGCTGCATTTCATCTTTAAAACAAACACTACGGGGCGGTATGACGCCGTTCCTTTTCACGCTTACCAGCTGACCGCTTAGCTCTGTTGACTGACAGACTAACTTGACCAACTGACTGATCCCCTCACCCACCGCCTTCCCTAAACCCAACTGTTAGTGTTTTGAAAAGCACCGTCTGACCAGCGCCCACCCTCTTGCCTAAACCCAACCAATAGTGAATTTCAAAAGCACCGACTGACCAGTGCCCACCCCCTTCCCTAAATCCAACCGATAGTGTTTTAAAAAACACAATCTGACCAGCGCCCATCACTTCCCTAAACCCAACCAATAGTGATTTCAAAAGCACGACTGACCAGCGCTTACCCACTTCTATAAACCCAACCAATAGTGTTTTCAAAAGCCCCACTTACCAGCGCCTAACCACTTCCCTAAACCCAACTGATAGTGTTTTCAAAAGCACTGATTGACCAGCGCCCACCCCCTTCCCTAAACCCAACTGATAGTGTTTTCAAAAGCACCGCCTAACCAGCGCCCACCCACTTCCCTAGACCAAACGGATAGTGTTTTCAAAAGCGCTGTCTGACCAGCACCCACCCACTTCCCTAAACCCAACCAATAGTGTTTTCAAAAGCCCCTCTGACCAGCCCCCACCCCCTTCTCTAAATCTAACCAATAGTGTTTTCAAAAGCACTGTCTGACCAGCGCCCACCCTCTTCCCTAAACCCATCCAATAGTGTTTTCAATAGCACCGATTGACTAGCGCCCACCCCCTTCCCTAAATCCAACCAATAGTGTTTTCAAAAGCACTGTCTGACCAGCGCCCACCCTCTTCCCTAAACCCATCCAATAGTGTTTTCAATAGCACCGATTGACTAGCGCCCACCCCCTTCCCTAAATCCAACCAATAGTGTTTTCAATAGCACCAATTGACCAGTGTACACCCACTTCCCTAAACACAACGCCAATTTTGTAATGGTATACAGTTCACCAGAAGCTTTTGACCCAGGATATTGACAAATTAAAAGTCCCTCTGCATATATAACCTTTAGGGTTAGGTTTTTTAGTACTCACTTTTCTTTGTCAACTACTCTTAAACCACAGATTAATGTGTCTGGAGGCACATGGGTATTTAATCAATGTTCTGACAGGGTTCTGACTAAGTTTTAGGGCTCCTCGAAGTCTGGGACTGGCTTTGCTCCTCATCAATCAGACCATTTCAGAGTTAGTCTGCTGGCCGGAGACAGTCACACAGAGACTTTTACCCTGCATATGAGGAGCTCAATTCCCATAAATCCCTCCACACAAGCAGTGTGTTTCTGCAGAGATCCACAAGGCAGGCCGCCGGAGGCCGATCCGCTTACTTGGCAAGTGAGGCGTGCAGAAGCGGCGTTCCCGAGTGACTGGGAACAGGCAGGGGTTGCCATGGTGACCTGATGAAGTGATGGAGCTTCGGCATGTGCTTCCACTCGTCATTCAGGATCACAGTGTGGACACATTCACACCGGCCAATGAGAAGCTGCAAACACTCTGACTGATTGGCCAATAATCTGGTGGAGGATGTGAGGGTGGACTCCATGCACACATACAGTAAATATACAGTATGGTTCTTTTTTTTAAACCAAAAAAAAAGTTGGTGGTCTTTTTGTGCCAAAGACAACATCTACAAAGCTTTATAAATAAATAAATGTATATAATATTATATAAGAGCAACACGGTGGCTTAGTGATTAGCACTGTCGTCTCACAGCAAGAAGGTCGCTGGTTCGAGACTCAGCTGGGTCAGTTGGCATTTCTGTGTGGAGTTTGCATGTTCTCCCCGTGCGGGTGTGGGTTTCCTCCGGGTGCTCCGGTTTACCGCATATGCGCTATAGGTGAACTGAATAAACTAAATTGTCTATAGTGTATGAGTGTGTGTGTTAATGTGAGAGTGTATGGATGTTTCCCAGTACTGAGTTGTGGATGAAAGGGCAGCTGATTAAGTTGGCAGTTCATTCCGCTGTGGCAACCCCTGATGAATAAAGGGACTAAGCCGAAGGACAATGAATGAATGAATGAATGAATAATTTTATACAATATTAATATATTATTTGTACAATTTATTGAAAGGATAACCCAATGAGATCCAACATCTTGTTTTAAATGGGGTCATATTAAAGACCAAAAAAAAAAATACATTATTTATCTTAAAATAAGCATTCTTTTAATTATATATAATTTTTTTTATTGATCCACGTGTTTATGTTTTGACTGAAATTAGCACAAATGGATCTGAATATTGTCAAAGTGAAAATGCGTTGAGGCGGCACAGTAGGTAGTGCTGTCGCCTCACATCAAGATGGTTGCTGGTTTGCTAGTTCAATCCTCGGCTCAGTTGGTGTTTCTGTGTGGAGTTTGCATGTATTCCCTGCGCTCGCATGGGTTTCCTCCGGGTGCTCCTGTTTCCCCCACAGTCCAAACACAAATGCAGTACGGGTGAATTGGGTAGGCTAAACTCTCCATAGTGTATGAGTGTGTGTGTGTGTGAATGAGTGTGTGTGGATGTTTCCCAGAGATAGGTTGCGGCTGGAAGGGCATCCGCTGCGTAAAAACGTGCTGGATAAATTGGCGGTTCATTCCGCTGTGGCAACCCCAGATTAATAAAGGGAATTAGCCGAAAAGAAAACGAATGAATGAATGAAAATGCGTTAATCTAGTTGTTTATATTTTACCGTAACTTTATTTTTTTTTTTTTCTAATGGCTTTGAATTAGACCTGCTTGTTTTGTTTCATCTAACATTTCTGAATGGATCGCAATCTAATCAAACTTGTTAACTTATTTCTTTTGGTCTGAAATAAAATACAGAATGGATCTGATTTAGAGGTGTTGTACGTGCCAGAACGTCTGTCTTTGTTTTGGTCACATTAACCCACCCAATGCCAGCTTAGCCAGTTATATTTCAGCACCCTGGGTTGCCTTGGTGGAAAACAGCTCATTTCATTCATTCAGTCAGAAAGGCTCTCAAAGTGTGCGGTCATGACCGAAACGTGACCTCTGGTGGACAGCAGCAGACTCAGGCTCTTTCTCAATACCATGTACGCAAAGAACGGACTTGCGTCCTTGGAAGTTTAGACTTGCTAAGTTCAGACTTGGAAGAACGAACTCCCGAGGACGCAAGGACACAAGTCGGGTACTTCTTCAAATGAAACGGCAGTGTACTTTATAACGTCACTTATGGATGGATTCATCAGTTTTACTGTACATTAACAACAAAATGATTTCATTATATAAAGCACGACCCTGTAATTAATATTATATTAATATAATAAATCTACATGTTTGATTTAAGAAAATGCACACATATATTCATTTAAATGTGAAGTAAAAGGAGTTATTATACACAGACACGATTATCAGATTTAATAAACTACAATGGTAATTATACAAGCATATACACAATAAGAAATAGAGACATACACGATAAGAAAAAAAAACACTAAAAGGTTTTACAGTGCAGTCTGTAACTGATCTGGCGTACTGTATTGTGGTGTGAAAACAGACAAATATTACCAAAAATATGGAGCCATGTTCATTCATTAATTTTCCTACAGAAAATCCCCAATTTTTCAAGGGTCGCCACAGCGGAATGAACCACCAACTATTCCAGTATATGTTTCATATCAATATTCTGAACACTGGCATACCTTGAACACAATTGCATGCCGCTGGAGGGATCCTACATGAAGGATAGGGATATTTGTGGCATCTGCCAGCGTTCAGCATCTCCCACATCAAACCCTCTGATCCTCCTGCCAGACTGAAAAACATCCATCCAGCAGGACTGCCTGAAGCGCTGGATCTACACCAGGACACAGACAGCTCTAAGGAAAAGGCTTTTTTCTACGCAATTATGACAAATGATCTGATAGTAAAACCACTTTAGTGATGATAAACACAGGAGAGTTGCAGTGATATTTAAAGGTCCCATGAAATGAATATACGTTTTTTTAGATGTTAGCATCAGTATGTTAGCCTTAATGATATCTACACTCACCAGCCACTTTATTAGGTACACCAGGTTGGACCCCCTTTTGCCTTCAGAACTGCCTTAATCCTTCGTAGCATGGATTCAGCAAGGTACTGGAAATATTCCTCAGAGCTTCTGCTCCATATTGACATGATAGCATCACGCAGTTCCTGCAGATTTGTTGGCTGCACATCCATGATGTGAATCTCCCGTTCCACAACATCCCAAAGGTGCTCTATTGGATTGAGATCTGGTGATTTTGGAGGCCATTTGAGTACAGTGAACTCATTGTCATGTTCAGGAAACCAGTCTGAGATGATTTATGCTTTATGACATGGTGCGTTATCCTGCTGGAAGTAGCCATCAGAAGATGGGTACACTGGTTATAAAGGGACAGACATGGTCAGCAGCAATACTCAGGTAGGCTGTGGTGTTGACACAATGCTAAATTGGTACTAATTGGCCTGAATTGGGCCAAGAAAATATCCCACACACCATTACACCACCACTAACAGCCTCAACCAGGATGGATCCATGCTTTCATGTTGTTTATGCGAAATTTAATCTAGTCCTTTAAAATCGGTGGGTCATCAGAGCGCACGCAGAATTCCGCAGATTTTCCACAGATTTTCCGCAGAATTCCGCAGATTTTCCACAGATTTTCCGCAGATTTCTGCAGATTTTTAGCCCATCATTAATTGTAAATGTGTAAATGTGAATTTATTCAGCTTTTGTTCAGTAATTTATTACTTTTTATTTCATATATTAAGGTTTTAGTTATGATACTCCGCTGGATACTACCAAAATAATTCAGCAGAAATCTGCAGATTTTTACCAAAATTCTCCGCAGAAATAGCAAAAAAACGTCCGCAGATTCCGTCTGGCCCTGGTCATCAGAAAATACATATTTTAACCTAAAGACTTGCCATCTTCCCTGATTTGACTGATATGTTGCACAAAAATCATGAGGCGTCTAAATTGAACCAATTTTTCAAAGGTTTTAGTCCAATTAAAGCAATAACTTTTCAAATGTCATGTAAAAGCTTAAGAAAAACTCATACCAGTCTATTTAAATTATATCTGAAGGCGTAGTTCAGCCAAAAATGTGAGTTCTGTCATTTACTCACCCTCATGTCATCCCAGGCCAATAAGACTGGGCAGGTGAGCAACTGACCCAGGCTTTACAACACATTTCAAGATGGCTTGAACTGTCTCATTTAACTTTAAATGTCAAGAAAACAGTTTCTATGAATTTTTCTATACGAAATAGGCCTGTACGGGATACATTTGAGGTGCTGATAAAAAATAAAGTAATTAAGTGAATGAGTTTAAGTATCTTGGCATAACTCTAGACATTAATTTAAAATTTGATAGTCATGTTAAAAATTTAAGTAAGAAAGTTAAGCCAAGTCTAAACTGTTTTCGTTTTATTAGAAGGTTTTTAACACATCACACTGCAAAATTATACATGCACACAATGATATTCTCTCATTGGACGTATTGCATTACATCTTGGTCACAAGCCTCTTTAACTACATTAAAGCCTATTGACTCAATCTATAAAAAAGCAGTTAAAATTATGGACTTAAAGCCTATGCGATGGCATCCTTGTGATGTTTTATGTAAACATAACCTTTTTAGTTTTGATAGTTTTATTCAGTTATCTTAAATTGGTTTTTAAATGTTAAAATAATCATGTTCCAATCCTGTTTTCTAAGCTAATCAATCGGCATCAAACCTCCCACAGAGTTACACGGGCAACTGCTAACGGTGACTGTCTAGTGCCAAAGTGTAAGACCTCGTTCGGTCTATCTGTCTTCTCTGTAAAGGGAGCCAAACTGTGGAATGAGTTACCGGTTAGCTTAAAATCAGAAAGTAATTTGAATATTTTTAGTAGTGCTCTTAAAAAGTGGCTAAAAACAAAACAGCAGTGTTAAATAGTCTACTGTTAGTTGGTAGGATCATGTCGCCTTTTCTTTTGCCTGCAGTAATTTTATGTAAAGAATTGTGATGTTATGTATGCTTTAATATATTTCTATTTTGTCAATTTTAAGCCTCCTGTGGACAGGTGTTGAGAATTAGCAAGTTTGCTAAAACACTTAAACAAATGCATTTGGTTGTCCAGTGTAATTGTGATGTCCATGTCAAATAAATAAATAAATAAAAATAAAATATTTGAAATGCAGATCTTTTAAAATGAAAACCGTGGAGTTCTAAAGTCTCTGTAACTATATTAATTAGGGGTTTCACGATTTTGATTTTTAATCGAAATCGATCGAAATTTATGCTCAATTTCGATTATCGAATCAAAAAATAGAATCGTCGATGCTGCCACGCCCCCATGTCACGTCAGCTTGGCTTGCCAAGCGGGAAAAAAACCGGCTTGTTGAAGTGCTTGTTAAACTGCAGACGCAGGAGACTCGTCGACAGAACTTAAACCCTCTCCTCTTTCAATGAAGTCGCCGGTGTGGAAGCATTTTGGATTTCCAGTGAGTTATGTTGGCAACGTTCGTGTTGTCGACAAAAAAAACACAGTTTTGCAAGCTCTGCTGTGTACGTATTACGTACGGTTCGTCCGATAGACAACACCGGCATCGCGATCCTCCGCCCGCCCCTGTTGCAAATCCGCTTGCGAAAAGTTCACACTCAGGCCCTGTTTACACTGTCTTTGTTTTTAAATGGCATTTTAGAACGACAACGATTTGACATCTACAGTGGCGTGTAGCATTTCTGAGCAGCCCTCCTTCCTCTCTACCTCTGAAAATGCACATCACGTGACCACACAGACACAGACGCACACACAGCCATATGAGCTCGAGACAGCAGGTCCAGGCAGTCAGAGGACTGCTTCAATCTTTCACTCACTTGTACTTAGTCATTTTAGCGAACACCTCAGACACTGTTGGCTGGTTCCTGTTGGTTGTGCGTCTTTTTTACCGACGCCATTATAACGACACAGATCACTGCCTATTCACGAGTCCCGCAGAAAAAGTGATTGACAGGTGGTAATTATGTGTGTATCTTGCCTTTATTCATTTACTGTATGATTTGTTTATGGGTGAAACAAAGACCATGCAGGTCAGGTAGTTTAAACGTTAGGCTACAAATAATAAATTGGTCATTAATTAATTATTCATAATCAAAAATCGAATCGAATCGTGCCTTTAGAATCGAAAATGTAATCGAATCGAGGATTTGGAAGATCGTGACACCCTTAAAATTAATGTGAGCAAAAGATGAAAAAACTTGCTTGAGATATCTGATTAAAGTTTATATTTAATAAAAATTATCCTTAAAGTTTACATCGACACATACAGATTCCGTATTTTGTGATTCACAAGTGTTTTCAAGGGAGTTGAAAATTCAACTCTGCAGTTTAACAATGTGACTTTTTTTTTGACATAGTAGTAGTTTGAAACAAGATATTCTAAGAATAAATAATGTAAAATAACAGAAAATGTACTTGCAGTTTATTACCAGGGTTTGTACTGTAATATACAACACCAACCCATACAATATATCTAATAAAAATGTCAATAAAAGTCTCTTTTACAAACTTATAAGAATCAAAAGCTTTCGGAGGACAGATCAAGCTCCCATAATGCAATTCAAAAGCATAATTAAGTGGGGAAATAAAAACATGAATCACAAAATACAGTGTAACGATGTATTTAAAACATTTAAATATAGTTTAAATTGGGGACTTCACCCTGTTGTTGCAGGATTTCTCCAATCATTTATTCGGCCTAAACTCCACCTCTGCAAGCTCGCACCCATACCTCAACATCCAATCAACAACTGATGCATAGAATCAACTCAATATTTTTCTAGCTTGCTAGCTATAGTTGAAAATGTAAACATATTAATGAATTTATTGTGTTATCGATTAAGATTTTCACACTATTAGCACCGTCTGATACACGCCAACTAATTTTAACAAGGAATCTCAGGAATCTCATCACACACTCATCAATTCCTTTTACAGATTGTTGCGTAGTATTATGCAAATGGAAATTAATCTTTATTGTAAACAATTCATCCAGTCATGACAGACTAACAATTTACACAACAACTAACAATTCTCTAAGAGAAGTAGTTATTTTCATTCTGAGTACACTGCAAAAAAAAGCGAGATTTTGTCTTGTTTCTAATCCAAAATACTTAAATTCTTAAATCAGCCAAGCTTAAATCTAGACAAGTAAAAAATATAGCTTTGTTTTCAGAAAATAAAGTCAAAATTAAGTGAGTTTTTCCTTAAAAAAAAAAATAAATAAATAAATAAATAATCTGCCAGTGGGGTAAGTAAAATAATTACCATCCAATAACTGATAATTTAGCTTGTTTTAAGGACAAACCTGAAGTAAATGCTTCTTATTTTTTTTTTTACATATATTTTTATTTGGGCTAAAATAAAATGGTTTAGATATTTATTTATTTATTTTCAGATTTTTGTAGATACACTGTAAAAAAAAAAGTTGACTCAACTCAAAATTGTAAGTCAACTTGCTGCAGAGCTATTTAGAGCTGACTCATCTTTCAACTCAAGTAAAGCACTTGACTCAATTTAAGTTGAGTAAACTCAAAAATGCCCTGAAGCTGGTTGCCTTAAAATTTTAAATTGAGTCAACTTTTTGTTTTACAGTGTATTTTTATTTGGACTAAAATAAAATAATTTAGATATCAAATTTGTTATGATATTTTTTAGATAACCTGTAAAAAAAAAAGGTTGACTTAACTCAATATTGTAAGGCAACTTGCTGCAGAGCGTTTTTGAGCTGAATTATCTTTCAATTATTTTTTTAATTATTAGATTTTCTTAGGTATTCCTATTTGGACTAAAATAAAACGATTTATTTATTTGTTTATTCATTTATTTGATTTATTTTAGGTATTTTTATTTGGGCTAAAATAAAACAATTTAGATTTTTTTTTAATTAGATCTTTTTTAGGTATTTTTATTTAGACTAAAATAAAACGATTCAGATATTTATTTATTGATTGATTTATTTATTTGTTAGATTTATTTTAGGTATTTTTATTTAGACTAAAATAAAACAATTTTGATATTTATTTATTTATTTATTTACTTATTAGATTTTAGGTATTTTTATTCTGACTAAAATAAAACAATTTGATATTTTTTTATTTTTTTATTTACTTATTAGATTTATATTAGGTATTTTTATTTGGACTAAAATAAAACGATTAAGATATTTATTTATTTATTAGATTTATTTTAGGTATTTTTATTTGGACTAAAATAAAACGATTAAGATATTTATTTACTTATTAGATTTATATTAGGTATTTTTATTTGGACTAAAATAAAACGATTAAGATATTTATTTATTTATTTATTAGATTTATTTTAGGTATTTTTATTTGGACTAAAATAAAATGATTAAGATATTTATTTGTTTGTTTTAGATATATTTTAAGATATTTTTATTTGGACTAAAAACCAGGCAAAACTTCAAGTAAGAAAAGCATTTTTTGCAGCTTAGATTACTTACTTAGATATTTCGGTCATGTTTTTAGTCCAAATATCTACAAACTCTTAATTAAATCAAGAAGCATTTTCTAGACAAGCAAATATTGCCTTGTTTAAAGAAATAATAATGCGTGAAGTGAGTTTTTTCTTAAAACAAGCAAATTAATCTGCCAATGGGCTAAAGCAAAATGATCATAATGAAAGCACGATCATGTTGCTTACCCCACTGACAGATTATTTAGCTTGTTTTAAGGAAAAACTCACTTAATTTTGGCATTTTATTTCTTAAAACAAAACATTATTCCTTTTGCTTGTGCAGAAAACGCTTCTTGATTGAAGAATTTTTTTAATATCTTGACTAGAAACAAAACATTTAAGTAAAGCATTTTTATAGTTCAGTCCTCTAACAACTCTAATCTATTCACCTATTATTTTATATTATTATTCCCCTATTATTATTATTTTATTCCCATATTCTAGACAACCGATTGTTTCAGACTATTTTAACACACTAAAAAATCATCACTTGGATGTGTTGTCGGTGATGTGCATCAGTGTGACATGCGCAAAGTCCATGATGCTCTGGGCTGAAATGCCTGTGATTTCTGTCAGCTCCTCCACCACCTGCAGCACACACATCAACCAAACAACTACAATCCTGCGAGACTCTCAATATTGAGGCGGGTAATAAATATTTAAATACGCTTCGCAGCTGAATCATGATCTAGATTCGGTGGGAGTTTTCGGTACCTTTTCACACGTTGAGATATGATGAATAAAGGCGGCCACAGCGATGACTCCAACTCCCAAAAGCATGAAGTCCTCTGTCACCGACACAAACTTGGCTCTGTCAACAAACACAAGACATACTTCAAATTCCCCAAGCTACAGCAGCGAGTACATAAAACCCTAGCGATGTTTGCCTCAGAATGATTTACGACCTTGTTCGAGGTGAAGCATGTAAATTAAGGATGAACAATATTTCGTTTCAGCATCGATATCACAATGTGTGCATCTGTAATAAACAGCACTGAGCACTATACTAGCTTTGCTGACCTAAGACTTGTGCACAATATATAATCAAGCAGTCTACTTATTAAAAACAAACAGAAAATATAGGAAATATGTATAAAAATAACAACTAGAAAAGTAAAGTTTGTAGACAAACTTTATAGTGGCTTGAGAAAGCCTTGTCTGAAAGTTTAAAGTAGTTTAAATGTTTAAATCATTGAAGTCGTTTTTAAGACATTTGAAACAGTCGGCACAGATAGATACTGTAACTACATATGTGTTAGCATGTTTCTAGTATGGATTCGCATGTTTCTTGTTAGGGTGTTGCTAGGGTGTTCTTAGTGTAATTAAGATGTTGCCAGGTGATTGCTTGATTGTTCTAGGTGGTTGCTAAGGTGTTCTTGTTGGTTGCTAGGCAGTTCATAGGGTGTTCTAGGTGGTTGCTAAGGTGTTGCTAGGATGTTCTCATAGATTTATACACTAGATATCGCATAGGGACCCTGAGCATGCGTCAATAGCGCCGCCACATTGGTACAGTGCTCCCAGGACAAATGTCATTCAACCGCACTAGTCAAGACAGTGTTATTACGTGAAGATGCTGGACTTTAGTGCTGTCTACGGGTGTAGTAACGAGCAAACAAAGAAAACAAAGCACAAAGGCAGAACATTTCATAGGTAATATTAAGTTTTTTCTGTTTTTGTATGTTCTGAACTTTTGTGCTAATCAGGTAACGTTATTGATGATGACAGTCACTTACTGCATTCACCATAAGGCAAAGAAGCTCTAACTCGCACTAAACACTCGGCTTATGCTAGTTTTGTTGAATAAAATCAGCAAACAATGCAAAAGAAATATGAAAACGAGATGCTGCGCTGCCAGAAACTTGTATTATTGTCGGCTAACGTTAGTGAAAGAGTCGTTCGGGGGATTCATTCACAAGCGAATCGCTCCTTCCGTCAGTATGAGAAGTGAAAGCAGGAGAGGAGCTGTGTTTCAGGACATGATTAGATCAAATTTAACAGGGAGGGTGAATAGTACATTTCTGTACACACAAACACAAACTTTTTGTCAGGAATGCCCGTGCGATCACTGATCCATCAATGTTGAAAAGTGATGTAAAATTATAATTTTCGTATTTAGAAAAAAAAAATTACATACTAACATCCAGGAAAACTCCCGATCATAGATATGTGTGTATATGTGTATATCTCTGGCTTTGGATGACCACAGTCTTCCACTGTACCTTGGTCCCGCATTCATTTCAAAGGAGCGCTACCCTGTACCAAGATGGCGGCGCTATTGACGCATTCCATCCAATAGACAACAATAGGCCAGGCGTTATCTAATGTATATATCTATGGGATGTTCTAAGTGGTTGCTAAGGTGTTGGTAGGGTGTTCTAGGTAGCTACTAAGGTGTTGCTAGGTTGTTGCTAAGGTGTTCTAAACGGTTGCTAGGTTGTTGCTAAGGTGTTCTAGGTCATTTTAAAGGCAAAGAGCTTAGAATGACCAAGGGCCGACACTCAATATAACGTTCTATTGCGACAGCAGCGCCCAGCGTCAGCCCGAGATTCTGCCATTTTGGAGTGAAAGCGGTCGGCTGTCCATTTGATCTTATTGCTGTCGCGATGGCAAGCGGCTGCTTTGTTTTTTATTCATTGATTTAAAAAGCGCATTGAAGCTGAGATACAACCTGAAAGACGACAATACAACACTTACTATCACAATCATCAACACTTTTAATAGTTTATTTTACAGACTTATAACATGCTGCTGTTCTATTGGAGTTTTCATTCCAAAATGGCTGTTTCCCGAATTGCACTAGAGTGCCGCCTCTTGGTGATTCTAAGGCTGTTTTCTCAATACCAAGTACGCAAAGTTCGGACTTGCGTCCTTGGAAGTTCAGACTTGCCAAGTTCAGACTTGGAAGAACGAACTCCCGAGGACGCGGAGACACAAGTCGGGTACTTCTTCAAATGGAACGGCAGTGTACTTTATAACGTCACTTACCTCACCATGGATTCATCAGTTTCACTGTACATTAACAATAAAATGATTTAATAAATATTACATTAATATTATAAATCTAAATTTTTGATTTAAGAAAATGTACACATATATTCATATAAATGTGAATTAAAATGAGTTATTATACACATTTCTTTGATTATCAGATTTATTAAACTACAATGGTAATTATACACAAAATAAGAAATAAAGACATACACGATTAGAAATAAAGATTACGTCAAGCAATTTGGTAAACAAAGACAAACAGCGTACAACACGGTAACATAATTAAAGACAATTATAAAAGGTAACAAAATAACACTGCCAAAATAGTACACCTGAGAACAAATAATAGATTTATAAGACCAAAAACTGTCCGTTAGATATTCACAAGATGTATTAAATATCATGTTTTAACTACAATGGAGAGATGAGATCCAGCGGTACGACCGAGATGGCCTGGCCGAATTAAAGCTGCTCTGGCGGGGGAGCTGATGACGGAGCTCCCGCTGGCAGGCTGGGAGTCGGAGTCCGCATAAGCTGAGCCGAATCGTTAAAGAAGCGCTATTTTTGTGAGTAAACTGCCGATTCCAGTTAAAAACAACTACATTCTCGCCTGAAAAACACTTAAAACTTTATTTTGTGACACAGTAAAGGAGTATTTGCAAAACCGTGCGGGTTTCCTCCTCCGCCATTAGCTTTCGCTGGTTACACTGCAATGCATTCTGGGATACCTGAGCTCCGAATGTTCGCACAAGTCACCTCTCGATGCATCCTTGGCTAAAGGCCAGAGGAAGTACACATCCGGGAATTTCATGTGTACTTGGAAAGATGTGAACTTTGAATTGAAACAGTACTTTGGCGACGGTTGATGACGTTTCACGAGGCCACAAGAACGCAAGTACAGACAAGAACGCATATTGAGAAACGGCCTAAGTTCTTTGGTTAAGGTGATGCTAGGTGGTTGCTAAGGTATTATTAGGTGGTAACTAAGGCGTTGCTAAGTGGTTGCTAAGGTGTTGCTATGCGGTTGCTAGGGTGTTCAGAGTCTAAGCTGAGGGAAGTCTAAGGTTCTTTCCTAAGACTGCTGCCCCCGTGACACAGCCCCAGAAAAGTGGCAGAAAATGAATGAATGAATGATAAACTTTTACTCTATTATAATTAAACTAGGCACTGATTATAATATACATCCTGCGATATGACTATTCCGGATGCACACATTGCAATATGGATGCTGAAACGATATAATGTGCAAACCTGTGTGGAAGCCAGCATTTTTTGACAGTGAACGACATTAAGAGCATCAGTTTGATTCACTTATGAGAGTCAGCGTGTTTCATCGCTCTGGGGAAGATTAAGAGACGGTTACGAATATTATGAAGAATTGAACTAATTTGCAAAACAAGAACAAACACAGCTGCTGCCATGAAAACTTGAAAAGGCAGCTGAAAGCTCTATTAATGCAAATGAATCGACTGAAATTAATCCTTCATGCGGGTTCACAGAGAGCATAAAAGGAAATATGCAAGATTAAAATAAACACTGAATATTAACCGTCAATATTTATACAACAGGGAGGTTTCAAAGGCAGTCCACAACAGCAAAATTACAAATTAAAAGTTCATCTGAAAATGAGCATTTACTAGCATTTACTGACCTTTAATTGATTTAAAACCTGCATGAGCTTCTGTTCAGCACAAAAGAAGATATTTTGAAGAATGTTCAGGAGCACGAAATATGAATCACGTGACCCAAATCATCAAACGTAATGACAAACGAGAGGTATTTTTCTTTAAAGAAAATTTCCTTTTGACATAAAAGAACATAGATATATAGATTATAAAAAGTCTAGCAATTGTTATAATTGTTTAATACAGTGGTTCTGGGGGTCGTAGGACAATGGAGGCGGTTCGCCTGGTGATTTCAAAAATCTATTTATTTTTATTAAACCATAAGAATGTCCATATTTCATCCATAACTTACTGAAGAGAAAAAAATATATAGTTTTTAGTTACTATATACTATATTTACAATAGTAGCTTGTTACTAGTTCTATTGTATTGTGACCCCTGGGGTGATTACATTAGATTAAAGACTAGGCAATAGCGCCAGATGTAGCAGATTGATTTTATAATACCAGGTTAAACTTTCTGGCCCATTTACAGCACTGACATACAATTAAAAAATTAAACGAAGAATAGACTTGGGTCTATGGTGTGTGTGTGTGTGTGCCATTGCATGCAAGGTTTCTGTATTTATGACCACCTCAGAAGATATTGGGGGTCGCGAGTCACTGGCATTGTCATTTTGGGGGTCGCGGGCTGAAAAGTTTGGGAACCCCCGGTTTAATAGGTAATGTTTAATCGTTAAAATGTTGCTGGCAGGGCTGCACGATACTGGAAAAATCGGACATTGCAATATTTTGTTTTGTTCTGATATATATTGTGATATGAAAATAATTTCACCTGATGATTTGAATAGATCTGTTTAAGAAAGATTTCATTCATTTAGATCGACTGAGATGATCACGTAATTTTCTGTGCAGTGCATCTGCATAAATTATAATAAATTACCAGCAAAAATAAATAAATAAATAAACAGTGCTTTAATAACACATTTCTAATAACTGATTTAGTTTATCTTAGACTAGATAGTTTTCAAGACACTTCTATACAGCTTAAAGTGACATTTAAAGGCCTAACTAGGTTAATTAAGTTAACAAGGCAGGTTAGGGTAATTAGCCAAGTCTTTTGTATAACGATGGTTTGTTCTGTAGACTATCGAAAAAATATATAACTTACAGGGGCTAATAATATTGACCTTAAAATGTTTTTTAAAGATGTTTTTTTTTTCCAGAAGAAAAAATATTATCAGACATACTGTGAAAATTTCCTTGCTCTCATTTGGGAAATATAAAAAAAATTTAAATAAAATTCAAAGGGGGCCTAATAATTCTGACTTTCACTGTATGTATGTGTATATATATATATATATATATATATATATATATATATATATATATATATATATATATATATACTGTCTTTATCTTTGAATCTTCAATAAATAATCTAATCCTGTGATGTGACTATTACAGATACACACACTGCAATTGTTCAGCCCTACTTGCTGGTATAAATTTGCCCGATTTTGCCACTGTCCGAATTAATGCACACAACCTACTGATGAATGACCTCAGGAGCTTTTGGAAGAAGCTTTGAGAAAACTCTGTACCTTTGCTCATGGGAAGGACTGGGACATCCAATGGCAGCAATGAGCAATGAGTTGTAGATTGTCTCCCTCTGTAGGTAAATAAACTGCAGCACAGGCACACACTGGTCATGTAGTTGTGCAACAGGGACAGATGCGTCATTGTGGCCTGTGTGAAAACACAAACAATGAATGTTGGGTAATTTACCGAAAATAATTTAATTATTACTGATTACTAATCACATCGTTAAAGTTGTATTTTAAATAAGTACTACGTCTAAAGGGCACCTATTATGCCCCTTTTACAAAATGTAAAATAATTGTGATGTTCCTAGCGTGCGTGCGTGCAATTAACTTGTAAGTCATGGCCTAATGGTGCGTGCGTGCGTGCGTGCGTGCGTGCGTGCGTGCGTGCGTGCGTGCGTGCGTGCGTGCGTGCGTGCGTGCGTGCGTGCGTGCGTGCGTGCGTGCGTGCGTGCGTGCGTGCGTGCGTGCGTGCGTGCGTGCGTGCGTGCGTGCGTGCGTGCGTGCGTGCAATTAACTTGTAAGTCATGGCCTAATGGTTAGACAGTTAAACTTGGGATCAAAAGGTCGCAGGTTCGAGTACTGGCACTAGCGGGGATTTTTGGTTGGAGGAGTAGACCGTCAGACCGACGTCAATGTCCAACCAAATATCAACGTCTAATGATGTTACAGCTTGACGTTGTCTGGACGTTACTACTGTGACTTCTATCAGATGTTGGATTTTGGTTGCCATACCTGACGAACAAATGTCAGTATTTGACGTCAATATGACATTGGTTTAAGATGTTGGCTCGACGTTGGATTTTGGTCACTTTCCAACACCTACATTCAATAAAATATCAACATCATTTAATGTCGTTACTGGACATCAAAATAACGTCCTTAGACACTGGCTAGATATAGAATTTTGGTCACCTGACGTCACAACCTAAATGTAACCTAATATTAACGTCTTATGACATTGTGTGCCGGCAAATATAAATATAATAAACAATCTACATACACAAATATAACAATTAAAAAAACATACAAATGAAATAAACCGTGTTTTTTGGTTTTCCGAGGAGTCTTTCGGTATTCGGTATACTGCGTAGTCTTCATTGTATAAATAATTAAATAAAATTAATCGTTATTAAAATTACAAAGGCTACTATTTCTGTACAGTCACATGCCTCAGAAACACATGGAGATGATTAAGTATAATCCAGACTCGGCATTGCATATCTTGCGATTTGACTATTGCGAATGAACATTACGATATCCATGCTGAAACAATATATCATGCAGCCCTATTCCAGACCATTTGTTCATTCATTCATTCATTGTCTTGTCGGCTTAGTCCCGTTATTATTCCAGGGTCGCCACACATTCGCCAACTTATCCAGCAAGTTTTTATGCAGAGAATGCCCTTCCAGCCGCAACCCATCTCCGGGAAACATCAACACACACATCCACACACACACTCATACACTACGGACAATTTAGCCTACCCAATTCACCTGTACCACATGTCTTTGGACTGTGGGGGAAACCAGAGCACCCAGAGGAAACCCACGCGAACGCAAGGAGAATGTGCAAACTCCACACAGAAACGCCAACTGAGCCGAGGCTCGAACCAGCGACCCAGCGACCTTCTTGCTGTGAGGCGACAGCACTACCTACTGCGCCATTGCTTCGCCCCAGACCATTCGTATTTAAGGTTATAGATGCAGCCCAAATAAAAACAGCTTACCCAGCACTTCCAAAAGGGTCTCCACGTACGTAACAGGATTGGGGACGTTCAGATTAAAGTTGAGCGTTTTTAAAATGAAAATCTCAGAGTCCAAGAGCTGCTTTTTAGAGGAAGGGTAACTGAGCGCCTGCAGAAATCGCATCGCAATGTCATTGTTGACGACCTATAGACAAATACAGATTAGAGAGTCAATAGCAGCGTAATGTAGAATTTTGGATATCAGATAAACATACATTGGTGTACAGATCCAGTTTGCTGGCGATCTGAATGCTTGAAATGATGAACAGGAAGAACTTGTGCTTGAGCGTTTGGAAGATGAGATCTGCACAGTTTCTGGTGTCCTCAGTGTCAGATGAATAATTGCGGCTGCGGATCAGATCTTCAATATGTTTGGCTGTAAACCTACAGTATGACAATAAGATGGTGTTTTAAATGGCTGTACAGTAAACACTTTTCATTTAAGAATCTTAAAATTACCTCTCCAGTATTTCGATGGCCTGATATGCGACCACAGGGCTCAATCCCAGCTCCTCACAAAGAAGAAACACACATTCTGTGGGGGAAAAAAAACAGACAACGGTGATAAAACACACAAACAATATCAACATTATAAAATCTGGAAAGATTCGGACAAAGAAGTAGTACAATACTAGTTTTATCACTTTATTTTTAGGATACATTCTTTCAATTTTCAGAACTTTCCCTTATGAAAATGAACCATGAATTCATTAAAGTAAATGTGAAGTCATCATGGTTTTGTGTTGTACTGATTTCACCACAGTTTTACCATAACTGCAATGAGTAGACTTTGACTAGTGTAGCACAATCATGCTTAATTAATGGAAGCCCAGCCAAAACCAGCTATGTCCAGCTTAAACCAGGCTGGTCAAGCTGGTTTTAGCTGGATTTAGCTGGTCATTTTCCAGCCTGACCAGCTAAAACCAGGCTGGAAATGGCTGGAAACTAGCCTGGAAGTGGCCAAAACCCCTCTAAAACCAGCCTGGTCGACCAGCTAAAACCAGCCAACCAGCCTAGGCTGGTTTAAGCTGGATTTTTTAGCAGGGTAGGGCTTGACATAGTATACAACCATAAATTTACTATAGTAAATGTGAAGTAATCGAGATTTTGTGGTGTATTGATTGCCACTGATATAACCACAGTCTTACCATAAAGGCAATGAGTACTGTGATTAGTGTAAAGAACCATGTTTTACTAGGGGTTACCATGGTATACAACAACAATAATTTGTTTGGATTTTTTTTTTGCAGTAAAACCGTGATTAATTTACATACAGTAAGGGCCTAAGTCTAATTTGTTGTAGGTTTGAATGCAAATCTACTTCTTTTTAAAACAAGATCACAACACTAAATTTTGATTACTAATAAACAATAACTTTATTGAATTAGTGGAGAATGCACCAAACGTATTGTCTATTTTAATGCACTGCAAAAAATGCTTTTCTTACTTAGATTTTTTGTCTTGTTTCTAGTCCAAATATCCACAAATGTTTAAATCCTGAAGCATTTTCTAGACAAGCAAAACATATTGTCTTGTTTTAAGAAATAATATGCCAAAATGAAGCGAGTTTTTCTTCAAATCAAGCAAAATAATCTGCCAATGGGGTGAGCAAAATAATCTTGTTTTTCGATTTGTGATAAGATTATTTTGCTTACCCCATTGGCAGATTATTTTGCTTGATTTGAAGAAAAACTCACTTCATTTTGGCATATTATTTCTTAAAACAAGACAATATGTTTTGCTTGTCTAGAAAATGCTTCAGGATTTAAACATTTGTAGATATTTGGACTAGAAACAAGACAAAAAATCTAAGTAGAAAAGCATTTTTTGCAGTGTGTATTACGTTTAAATGAAGACAAAAACACATTTATATTCCACATTCAGTTATTTATGGTGTTTGTTAGTTATGTTTTGTAATTATGTTATATATATATATATATATATATATATATATATATATATATATATATATATATATATATATATATATATATATATATGGGCAATTCCATGCAAATGTCAACCATTGCCATAAAAAATAATTTAGTTTTCACCAAAATAGACAAACCGTTTCTACATTTTTTGTGTTAGCAAGTATTTTACAGTACTGTAAAAATACTCGTAAATGTATCTGTCAGTATTTCAAACTATTATATTTAATTTGCCAAAATCACACAAGTGGCTATTTCACAGCTGTCACATCCATAAGGGAAATGTGTCACATCCATAACGACACTTTTTCTTCATAAATGCAAAAATGTCAAATAAAATAAAATCAATCATTATAATTCTAAAGTGAGCCGATTCATACCTGTTTGATGAGCATTGTTTCTTTTGAGTTGTGCAGTTTAACTGTCAGAATTTCTAAATAATCTGTTGTCCATTGTAAATTCGCAAACTTTTTTTGTCACATCCATAACGCATGTTTATTTTCCTAATTTAAAATATAAAACATGTTTACATATTGATATTTTTCTGCTACCAGAACTCTGTGGTGAGCTATTTTGGAAAATATAAACAGAAGTTTCGTTACAATGTCAACATATACTTTCTGTGTGAAATTATGTTTTGAGTTTTTACTGCAAATGTCACATCCATAACGCTGGAATTGCTCATATATATATATATATATATATATATATATATATATATATATATATATATATATATATATATATATATATATATATATATATATATATGGGGTTTTTTTCATGATCTTATGGGACCTCTTGAAATGAGATGGGGTTATCCTAATTGAATTGTGTCATTGCCTTTTTATGGCAAACCTTTCAGGAAGTATGTGTTTATCGTTTTTGTACGTTTGGATATCTAGCACATGAATCAATAACAGATTATATATCAATCAGTTATGGGGAAATTTCTGTATGTAAAGCGAGTCTTGGCCTTACAAACTTACCACAAAACTTAACTACAGATCGACACGTTAGTGTCATTTGACACTATAATTACCATAGTATAGTAACAAGTACTGTATTTTACAGGAGATTCTGAAAATATCACATCATTATCTATAATTTGAGGCAAACAAACACTCACCTACTATTCTCCTTTCTTTCAGACAGCCACACATATTTGACACCTTCTCCAAATTGGATTTGTTTTTGTTGTTGAGGTTGGACAGAATGTCGGTTAAAATGTCTAAAGACACCTCTCCAAAGCTGAGGTTTCTCTGGTCTCTAGTGGGGAATGAAAACATGGTATTTTTTGCCATTTCTTTCGAAAGATTAATCGATTGTCACTCAAAAGTAATCGCTTGAAACCGCTTTCCGACCTGCAGGGGGCGCCTTTAACGCAGAAGCAGCCCGATTCTTCCGTTATCACCAAGAGAGGTTTAAATACTGTCAAAATATTTTACTTTGCAGCATGTCACTTTAATACTTAATAACTTGGCAATATAAATAATATATTTTAGAAAAGGTTAAATTAAACAGGTTTAGTTTTCAAAAATCATAAATTAATTAGCATAATGACTGTGATTATGGAGGACGAAACCCGCAAAAACAATAAATAAATAAATAAATCCTCAAATTCCAGCTTAAATAAAACGATAAATTAATAAATACATACATAGGCCTAAATACGCAACTAAATAAATGAATGGAGTCCACAAATTCCTGCCTAAATAAATAAATGCCCAAATAAATAAATGAATGAATAAATAAATAAATACGCAAATTTCTGCATTAAAAAGCATAATTAAATAAATACGTAAATAAATAAATGAATAAATAAATAGATCTACAAGTTCCTGTATAAATAAAACCATAATAACCATAAATAAATATACATCTACAAATTTCTGCATAAATAAAAATATAAATAATTAATAGTGCGGGCAGATTAATAAAATACATGTTGGTGGAATAATATTTATTTTTGCAGGATGTGTTTATATATATGTTGTGCATATGTATTTATTTTATTGATTTATTTACTTATTTATTTGCCTATTTATCTATTGTTTAATTTATGCAGAAATTTGGGGATTTTATTTATTTATTTATTTGCATATTTGTTTGTTTGTTTATTTATTTATTGTTTTATTTATGCAGGAATTTATGGATTTTTTATTATTTGCGTGTTTAATTATTTATTTATTGTTTAATTTATGCAGGAATTTATAGATTTGTTTACTTGTTTGTTTATTTATTTATTTGCATATTTATACATGGATTTATGAATTTATTTATGTAATGTCATGTCATGTAATGTAATGTATATTTGGTATTTATATAGCGCATTTATTGTGTATGGCCAAACACCCAAAGTGCTTCACAATCATGAGGAGGGTCTCTCCACACCACCACCAGTGTGCAGCATCCCCTATATTTACTCATTTATTTATTTATTTTGACATTCATTTATTTATTGTTTTGTTTATGCAGTACTTTATGGATTTATTTACTTGTTTTTTATTTTTGCATCTTTATTTATTTATTTATTTATTTGCATATTTATGCATGAATTTATAGATTTATTTACTGATTTATTTATTTTGATAGTTATTTATTTATTGTTTGATTTATGCTGGAATTTACGGATTTATTTACTTGTTAATTTATTTTTGCATATTTATTTATTTGCATATTTATGCATGAATTTATGGATTTATTTCCTCATTTATTTATTTAGAAAGTTATTATGTATTGTTTGATTTATGCAGGAATATATGGATTTATTTATAGATTATTTATTTATTTATTATTTAAAGTAACTCTTTTTTATCTGTTAATTAATCTTTTTTGTTATTTATATATATATATATATATATATATATATATATATATATATATATATATATATATATATATATATATATATATATATATAATTGTTATTTAAAAATTATTATTATTATTATTATTATTGCTGTTGTTATGTTATATCTATGTGGGAAGAAGAAATGCCAAGTCTTTATATTTGTAGAGTTGCGCAAATGCGGCGCATCATTGACGTGCAAAATAGCCCTGCGTTACGTCAGACAGCAGCGCCTCAAACATGGCAGACAAGAGTAGTCAAGGGGAGCCCAAACCCGAAGCCCAGTTTGCCAAGAGAATTGACCCGACAAAAGAAGCCCTGACCAAAGAACAGCTGCAGTTCATCCGGCAGGTGGAAATGGCGCAGTGGAAGAAGAAAACAGACAAGCTTCGGGGCAGAAATGTGGCGACAGGACTCGCTATCGGCGCGGTGGTGCTCGGTATCTGTATCCTTTAAGTTACCTCTGTTACACAAGGTTATGTCAGCAGCACTGACTGCTGTTACTACTGCTGGGAGACACAGTGAGGTGATTACTACTCTCACTAGTGTGAATGAATGAGTGAGTGAGTGAGTGAGTGAGTGAGTGAATGAATGAGTGAGGTATGTTTATTCAGATTACTACACGTGCGTGAAAGTTACATGATCTTACAATGTGAAGAGTGCTGATGTCATGATGATGAGCAGTGGATTTGGGTATGTTATATAAATCATTTTTTAATTTAACTATTTATTTGGTAACACTTTAGAACAATGGTCCCTTAGTTGATGTCTTTTCTAACATCAACTAAGTATTAATCATTTTGTAAAGCCTTTAAAAATCATAGTACAGCAGTGGCGCCCCCAGAAAATTTTCTTAGGGGTGGCCAGAAGAGGCCACACCAAATCTTGGGGTGGCACACAAAAAAAATAATGAATTCAGTGTAATGTTATATTTTTGTTTCTGGTAAATGAAATAATGTAGTTTTTATTCATTTAATTAATTCTACTTGAAATATTGCAATTCATTCTTTGAAATAATTCAGCAAGTACATGTGCAAACCAAATAAAAATCTATGTTTAGTTTAAAAACACTTTTCATATACTGTATAAATAACTTCTTTTTTTACGTGCCTTTATTGTACATCATACGAGATATGCCATGTCTAAAATTAATGAAGATTAATGAGTTCATTATTCCCAGTGATGGGTTGCAGCTGGAAGGGCATCCGCTGTGTAAAAATGTGCTAGATAAGTTGGCGGTTCATTCTGCTGTGGTGACCCTGGATTAATAAAGGGACTAAGCCGAAAAGAAAATGAATGAAAGAATAATGAGTTTATTAATTACCCAAACAAATGAACAAACTGAACAAAAGGCATTACTATACACACTCACTATACCTAATAATATTATTTATCCATATTGCTTTTTGAACCATTTTATTAATGCAGCTTCTTCTATTGATATACTGTAGCTTAAGGTAAATATTAAATTGCCATTGCTGTCTATTGAAGGTGTGTGCGTGCTGTCAAGGACGATCGGGGAGGGTAGTGGTGGTTCTAGTTTAAATGACACCCTGGGCGAACCACCCTATACACCCCCACCTCTCTTGAATTGTTAGATTTGTTATTCAATAAATATAACAATTTATTTATATTTATTCTAAATAAATACAATTAATATTAATATACAATTAATATTCTGAATAAATAACAGAAATCAGTCCTAAATATTACTGGAAAACAACAACTGGAGTGATATGCCAAGATCACTTAAGAAACCTTTTGCATGAAAATTAATTATGACAATTCTAAAGAATACAAAAAATGTATTATAGAATTATCTGTGGTCTTAGACCAGATCATGGCTGATAAATCATGTTATGAAGTCTTACCTCCCTGACTCATTATCCCTCCTTTCTGCTTTAAAGGCATGCTTAGTGAAAGTAACATCATCATCATCATCATATTATATAAACTTTAACCGACTTTCAAAACTCGCTGCGTGCCGACACTTCTACACAAAAGGCTGTTACTCCGGTTTCACGGCGCATGAGCGGTGCCTATTATGTCGGCGTGCATGCAAACAACCAACCGGGATTCACACAGGAGTGCGTGAGGCACGCGAGAATGGTTTTCCGCGCGCATGCGTCAGTTTGCTTTCACCAGCATTGAACCAGAGGGGGAGAGCTACGTCAGTAACACCAACAATAATTTAGTGACTGCATTTTATTTATTTATTTATTTATTTATCTAAATATTGGGAATTTATAAGTTCATTTAAATCAATAATGTCAACCGCAAAATTATATTGGGGTGGCCAAAGGGGTGGCCACAGGGGTGGCCAGAGTTTACCGAGGGGTGGCCGTGGCCACCCCTGGCCACCCCTTGGAGGCGCCCCTGTAGTACAGTTCAGCATTAATGCATTATTAAAATATAAAGTTTTCGTTAGAATTAGTTTGTAGGTATTGCTGTCGACTCACAACAAGAAGGTCGGTGGTTCGAGCCTCGGCTCTGTGTGGAGTTTGCATGTTCTCCCTGCGTTCGCGTGGGTTTCCCCCACAGTCCAAACACATGTGGTACAGGTGAATTGGGTAGGCTAAATTGTCTGTAGTGTATGAGTGTTAATGAGTGTGTGTGGATGTTTCCCAGAGTTGGGTTGCAGCTGGAAGGGCATCCTCTGTGTAAAATATGTGCTGGAGAAGTTGGCGGTTCATTCCGCTGTGGCTACCCCGGATTAATAAAGGGACTAAGCCGAAAAGAAAATGAATGAATGAATGTTTTAAGTAATTGTTTACACACATTATTGTTGGTTTACTAAAAAAATCAAACAGGCAGTTGCACTACTACACTTGGTTTTGGTTTTATTGTAAAAAAAAAAAAAAACAAGAAAGCATTTTAAATGAAAATCTTAAATATTTTATGGCATACTTTAAAAAATAGAGCTGATTTAGTACTCAAAATATTGGTCTTAAACTTCATATCTTCATATTTTTCACAGTATATGTATAAATTCCAGTACTTTTACCATAAACCGGTGAAGTGTAGCAACATAAGGAGCTAAGAAATGCAATTCAAACATTTTTTTTTCTTGGTGGCGTAGTTAAAGGATTAACTAACATTACTGCATTATTTTATAGTGTTTCCATTTATTTTGTTTATTTGTGTTGTTGATAAAATGATAAAAATAAACAAATAACTCAGATATAGGCAGATATTGTTCAGTCAACTCAGTATATTAATTATCATTTTTATTATAGTTTATTATATATTTATTGAAAGCATTTTGTTTATCATATACTAATTCAAATAAAAAAAAATCAACACATTCTGTAAATGCTCAATTTGTTATGAAAAATGATTTGTATTTGTGGTTTTTCTTTTTTTTAAAAGAAAACTTTTATATAGAAATGTAAATAAAAATATAAACTTATAAAAGTTTATAAAATAATATATAAAGATTATATATATATTTTTTTTTGTATTATTTCAGTATTTGTTAATCTGAATATTATTTATTATATTGTATTTATTATAATGCTATTTATTATCTATAATCTATTATAGATCCAACATAATATTTATTAAATACAGTTGTTTAATCAATTTATTTAAAAACAAAATGTAAATGCTGTATAAATGTTGTTTCTCTCCACATCTTGGCTGTTTTATTTTGATTTCCCTGACAAAAAAAATATCAGAATTTCCCTTTTTTTCATTAATTTCATATATCAAGTTCTAACCACAAAAATGACTTAATTTTTTACTATGATTTCACACAAAAAAGCATTAAAATGTCTAAAACAAGAATAATATGAGCCTATTTTAAATCTTTACAGTTTGCTATGATGTGTCAGCAAGAGAAAATGATACAAAATACACAACAACTAAGTATGAAAACACATTATTTTATACATTTTAATAAGTACAGATGAGAATAATAATGCAGTATGTTCAGTTTTACTGTTAATGATAATAAAGCGTTATTTCACTCATATTTTTACAGAATTTTTCACAACAATAAACCAAAATACTAAGAGTCTATTAGATAATGCAGAGATCTGAAATAAAGATGTGAATGATCACCTGTTATGTTGTAGCAGATGTGTTTCTCCTAACTTTTGCTCAAGGATTTCCCTTCACCGCCGTTTTCCAGATGGCTACACATTCTACTCGGTATCCCAAGAAAAAATCATGGATGAAATAGATGAAGAAGCAAAAGTGCGTGTACCGAAGACTGGAGCAAACTGATGATGCTCAGGATTGTCCACACGGAGCGACTGACTGCACATCCGTTCAGTCTGAGACTCTTGCCAAGGATCGCTATTAAAAATGCAATGCAGTGTGTGGAGTATATTAGCGGAGACATGGAAACCGAATGCCATAATGATGAAGAGTGCAGCGGCGTTTATACTACTGCTGATTTTACTGGAGTGCAAATACACGCATAATCAGAATGAGAGTAATTTAAACAATAGCCATCCTTTATTTTTTCTGTATATTTGTCTTTTTTTTATGAACTACCGGTCCCCTCTTGGATTTTTCTGTTAAATGAAATCTGATTATTAAAATGACCTTGTGGTGATTTTGATCAATATTTGCAGCATTTCTTGTGTTTTATTATGAAAATGTACATCATTAGACTTAAGTAGGCTTACAAAATTAGACTTAGCTGGGTAAAAATAGTACAGCCCCATTAATAATACATTAAAAAAAATCCCAAATTGATAATTCGGGGACCTGTGAGGGGCAATTTACTGGAGAATTGAGCTCCAGCCCTAATCAAACACCTGCCTGTTGCTTTCTGGTGATCTTAAAAGCACTGATCAGCTTCACCGAACCCTTACCCAAAGGGCACCGACTCGATACTCAGCTTTTAATTTGGATAAATCGATACTAGCTTATTGATATATCATCGATATAACGATACTAGCTTATAATTTGGTATCGATATTTTTTTAAGTACTGATATTTTAACTATATTTTACAAAATTCTGCATAACTAGGGCCTAAATGTTTTAGCGCCGTGTACAGGATTGTCAGTGACGCATTGTTTATAAGACGTTACACCAATCAATCCGCAGTGGAACGTGAGGTGAGCGATCATGTGTCTATCAGAAAACTTGCATACTCGACACACGCAAGTTGCGCACTTCTGCATTATGGAATGGCACAATGGCAGAGAGGTATCGTACAGTATTGTGTTGTGGTGCTTTCAATAATAATAATTCAATAATTGCTTTATTGGCATGACAAATGTACTGCCAAAGCATTTATAAAGTTTACATTAAAAATAACACACACACACACACATACACATAGTTTTATATTATATAGTATAATAATTAAATAAAAATAAATAAAATAAGTCAGAGTAATAAATCAGCCCTATATCACACACACACACACACACACACACACACACTATATATATATATATATATATATATATATATATATTTTTTTTTTTTTTAATTTATTTATATATATTTATAAATGTATATTTATATATATATATATATATATATATATTTATTTATATATATATTTATATATATATATATATATATATATATACATATATAATGGTGTTTTAATTAACATTTTGAAAAATCAAATAAAAACTTTAAATAATAAATGGTATCGGTATCGTAAAATTGTTTTACAAAAAGTATCGGTATCGGATCGCATTAAAATATTGTGGTATCGCCCATGTTTGATTAGGGTTGAAGCAAAACTCTTGATGCAGAAGCAGTGAACTGCGGTAAATGTTTTCTCCACACGGTGTCACCGTCTCTCCTTCACAAAGACAAGGACAAAACTTTCAGCGAAAAACCTGCTTCTGCTCTGCTTTGTCCTCATTTTGCTAACGTTCTCCTGTGTTCAATCACAGCAGCTGTGTGTCTGTTTATTTCATATATTTATTAAATATTTTTTCATGCTGATCGTTTCATTCAATGCAACTTATAGGCTGCTTCTCGTTTTTACCTGTTTTATGGATTTAAATAAAATGTTGATCATTTTTAAACCCTGCTGAAAAATCCAGCCTAAACCAGCCTAGGATGGTTGGCTGGTTTTAGCTGGTCGACCAGGCTGGTTTTAGAGGGGTTTTGGCCACTTCCATGCTGGTTTCCAGCCATTTCCAGCCTGGTTTTAGCTGGTCAGGCTGGGAGATGACCAGCTAAAACCAGCTTGACCAGCCTAGCCAAGCTGGGAGTCCAGCCAAAACCAGTTATATCCAGCTTAAACCAGGCTGGTCAAGCTGGTTTTAGCTGGATTTGGCTGGTCATTTTCCAGCCTGACCAGCTAAGACCAGGCTGGAAATGGCTGGAAACCAGCCTGAAAATGGCCAAAACCCCTCTAAAACCAGCCTGGTCAACCAGCTAAAACCAGTCAACCAGCCTAGGCTGGTTTAAGCTGGATTTTTCAGCAGGGAATGCTTTGAAACAGACAGAAACTTTGACAAAATCTACATTTGTGCATATAAAACTTTACAGTCAACATGTTGCCAAATATAGCATCTGACAAATGACTGATGTAAAACAACCAGCAGGTTCCCGCAATGCCCACTGCTATTAAATGCCAAACTGGTAAACAGAAAACAGAACAACATAAGCAATAAGAATGATTACTTGTGCAAGAAACATGCTCATAACATGTTAATTCGAGATATAATATGCTAACGACATTGTAATTCAGGCTAGAAATGTTAAATCATGCTAGGAACATGCTTGCAACAATCTGATTCTTTCCAGCGACAAGTTAATAAATGCTAAAAAAAAATGATAGCAACATGCTAATTCTTGTTATTGGTATCTTAGAAACATGCTAATTCACATTAAAGCATTCTAATGCTATCAATCTGCTAACATGATAGAAACAAGTCATGCTAGAAATATAAAAGTGATATGCTAATTCACATTAAAGCCTTCTTATTCATGTTAACAATCTGCTAACAAGACAGAAACAAGTTAAGTCATGCTAGAAACATGATAGCGACATGCTAATTCACATTAAAGCCTTCTATTTCATGTTAACAATCTGCTAACATGACAGAAACAAGTTAAATCATGCTAGAAACATGTTAGCTACATGCTAATTCTTGTTAGAAACATGACAGCAATGTGCCAATTCACGTAAAACATACTATAGACCAGGGGTGTACAAACTCGGTCCTGGAGGGCTGGTGTCCTGCAGATTTTAGCTCCAACTTGCCTCAACACACCTGGAAAGATGTTTCTAGAAAGTTTCTTAATTAGCTAGCCCAGGTGTGTCTGATTGGGGTTGGAACTAAACCTTGCAGGACACCGGCCCTAAAGGACTGAGTTTGGACACCCGTGCTATAGACCAGGGATCACCAAATTTGTTCCTGGAGGTCCGGTGTTCTGCAGATTTTAGCTCCAACCCTAATCAGACACACCTGAACAAGCCAATCAAGATCTTACTAGGTATACTTAAAACACCCAGGCAGGTGTGTTGAGGCAAACCCTGAGCTAAACCCTGCAGCGCACCGGACCTCCAGGAACGAGTTTGGTGACCCCTGATCTATAGACTATAGAATACACACCTTAAATACCTTAAGGGGACTTTGAATCTGCTGGATTCTCATCTAATTAGCATTTTAACACAACAAACCTGCTGAAAAATCCAGCTTAAACCAGCTTAGGCTGGTTGGCTGGTTTTAGCTGGTCAACCAGCCTGGTTTTAGAGGGGTTTTGGCCATTTCCAGCCTGGTCTTAGCTGGTTAGGCTGGGAGATGACCAGCTAAAATCAGCTTGACCAGCCTATCAGGCTGGGAGCCCAGCCAAAACCAGCTATGTCCAGCTTAAACCAGGCTGGTCAAGCTGGTTTTAGCTGGATTTAGCTGGTCATTTTCCAGCCTGACCAGCTAAGACCAGGCTGGAAATCAGCCTGGAAGTGGCCAAAACCCCTCTGAAACCAGCCTGGTCGACCAGCTAAAACCAGCCAACCAGCCTAGGCTGGTTTAAGCTGGATAATTTAAATTAGCGTTCATACTGAAACTGATATCAGTGCTAAATATTTTGTTCAAGATGTGGTCACAGCCTTGGTCTAAAATGAAAACCCAACCACTAATCTTTATTTATAGCTATTTTTATTGACTTTAATGTACAAACATGATTTTGAATATAATATAATACACGATCAGAAGGCACAGCATGGAAGTGTTGCAGTGCACGTTGAAGCGATCAGAGCATGAAGTCACATTTATCTCAATCTGAAGCACATATTGGCTTTGTTTGTGTCTGTAAGCGAATGCAGACTCGTTCACGGCACATACAAAAGGCATTCATAGGAGTTTTCACAGTTACTAATGAGTCACGGATCAATCTTGGCTCGTCATTGTAAAGATGCTGCGTTTAGAACTCTTCGTTCTGCGTGGAAATGGAAATACAACCCGAGAGAAACCCAAAAGCCAAGTTTTTATACGTTATAAGCATTTATGCTGCATTCAACATCCATTTACGCTTAAATATATTCAGATTCCCTCTTCAACAGCATGCAGGTAGACTTCTCATAAGTTAATTCAGAAAATAAACAGTGATTTCACCACACAATGATTCAGAGCGAAGTCTACACGAAGCATAAACGTGAAGAAGTCTGTTATAATACGATAAAGCTAATGAATGCACTTTTATGGACTGCCCTTTGTAAACATCAGCAGTCGATGGGTTATTAATGACTATTGTTCAGGATGTCGATCCTTATGCCAAAGTGCAGTGTGCATATCATTTACAATTGAACTTTATGGCTGATTTTTGGTTTAATTAATACATTAAAGTCAGTCATGGACTGATGAAAGACATACAAATATATGTATATGTACATAAAGAGACTTCCAGGATAAGAAGTTTTGCATCTCAAAAGACAAAAATCTCATACCCTGCTGAAAAAAACAAGCTGATTGGCTTGTTTTAGCTGGTCGACCGGCCTGGATTTAGAGCGGTTTTGGCCATTTTCAGACTGCTTTCAGACATTTCCAGCCTGGTCTTATAATCAGCTAAAACCAGCTTGACCAGCCTAGCCAGGGTGGGAGACCAGTTAAAACTAGCTACATTTGAAGTCAGAATTATTAGCCCCCTTTTTAGTTATTATTTTTTATTAATTTAAAAAATGTATGATAATCATTATTATATATATATATATATATATATATATATATATATATATATATATATATATATATATATATATATATATATAATTTTTTATGAAATTTTTTATCAATTAAAAAATATTTTTTAATTCCCAAATGATGTTTAACAGAGCAAGGAAATTTTCACAGGATGTCTGATAATATTTTTTCCTCTGTAGAAAGTCTTATTTGTTTTATTTAGGCTAGAATAAAAGCAATTTTAATTTATTAAAAACAATTTTAAGGACAAAATAATAAGCCCCTTTAAGCTATATATTTTTTGATAGTGTACAGAACAAACCATAGTTATATAATAACTTGCCTAATTACCCTAACCTGCCTTGTTATCCTAGTTAAGCCTTTAAATGTCACTTTAAGCTGTATAGAAGTGTCTTAAAAATATCTACTCAAATATTATGTGCTGTCATCATGACAAAGAGAAAATAAATCAGTTATTAGAGGTGAGTTATTAAAACTATTATGTTTAGTAATGTGTTGATAAAAATCTGCTCTCCGTTAAACAGGAAATGAGGGGAAAAAATAAACAGGGGGTTAATAATTCTGACTTCAACTGTATGTCCATCTTAAACCAGGCTGGTCAAGCTGGTTTTAGCTCGTCATTTTCCAGCCTGACCAACTAAGACCATGCAGAAACAAGCCTGGAAATTTTCTAAAACCCCTCTAAAACCAGCTTAGGCTGGTTTAAGCCGTTTATTTCAGCAGGGTAATAATCAATGCAAAAATAATATATATTTAACCCATCCCACACTAAATGTATACATGTTTTTATTCACATTTTAACTATTATTATAAAAGGATTGAAGTACATTTCGGTTGTGATAAAAAAAAATAAAACTTGAAAAGTTTTTAAAACATTTTTCCTCACAATTTTGAGTTATTATAAGTCAAACGTTGCAAAAAATACATTGTTAACTCCAGAAATTATGTTTATAAGCTCTGTAGGGATTTGAGATTCATAATTCTGCATCTTTTATTTCAGGTTTTTCACAGATTTAGGACTTTTTATCTACACTACCTGACAAAAGTCCTGTCACCTATGCAGGTTTTATTAACAACATATAATAACTTGACTTCTAGTTTATCATTTGTTATCAGAAGAGGCTTATATATATATATATATATATATATATATATATATAAGGCCTCTAGATTACACTTATTTTACCACAATAAAATCATGCCTTGATTTTTTTATTTTTTTTTATTTAGGACAGTAAGGTCTGACTTTGCTTAGACAAAACACTCTTGCAGGACTCCCAGAGTTCATCAAGATTTTTTGGATTCATCTTCAATGCCTCCTCTTTCATCTTACCCCAGAAGTGCTCAATAATGTTCATGTCTTGTGACTGGGCTGGCCAATCCTGAAGCACCTTGACCTTCTTCGCTTTCAGGAGCTTTGATGTGGAGGCTGAAGTATGAGAGGGAGCGCTATCCTGCTGGAGAATTGTCCCTCTCCTGTGGTTTGTAATGTAATGGGCAGCACAAATGTCTTGATACCTCAGGCTGTTGATGTTGCAGATCTCTCACACTCCCCCATACTGAATGTAACCCCAAACCATGACTTTTCTGACTGATTTCTGTGAGGATCTTGGGTCCATGCCGGTTCTAGTAGGTCTTCTGCAGTATTTGTGATGATTGTCATGCAGCTCAACAGAATTCATCAGGAAAAATCGACCTTCTGCCACTTTTCCAAATGATCAACTAGAAGTCAAGTTGTTATTTGTTGCTTCTACAACTGGGATGGACGACAAGACTTTTGTCAGGTAGTGTAGATTACTTTCAGTAATTCTGCATGTTCTGCAATAATTTTATTATATTATATATTATATAATATTATATATTACAATATTATATTTGAAACATAAAAAAAACAGAAATATGTCTGTCTTGAGATTAAAATTATATAAAAGAAATTATTTAAATATTTATTTTTGCAATTTTGACTCTCAATCGCTCAATTCTGAATTCATAGGCTCTCAGAATTCTGATTTATTTCTTGCAATTCAGACTTTCCCACTATCACTAGACTCAAGATTCTTTCAATTCTGGCACTAAAAGTCAGAACTGGAAGAAATACATTAATATTTGTAATTATTTATTTTAGATTTAATAAATTCGACAGCAGAAACATGACAACTCCCATGTAAAAGAGACCCGGTTGAGCCGGTAATAGCTGAAGTAGATCAGGATCTGCTGGCGGTTTGAGTATTGCGTGATGATTTGGTGTTTCTACACAGGCAGTCGAACAGAAACAGCAGGACGTCTGATGTCCAGTAGTGGACTGTTGATTCAGATGTCTGCCCGTTCAGCAGGTCCAGGCGGTGTTTTTTTTTTTTAGAAAGTGCAAAAGAGAGATACTGAATGGGTCTTCAGAGAAAACGTCACAGCGTCAAAAAAAAAAAAAACATTGGCTGTTCACAGAATCAAGTGTGCAGAAGAGCACGAGGAAACTGTACATTAGATTTTACAATAATCCAGTCTGTCAGTACTGTATGTGTGACTGGATTTGCTGTGGTGAAAGCAGTCACAGATGAATGAGGTAGTCAGGTGTGTGTCGTCCCGTCACCGAATCAGGCTGGAGATACGGATTACTGATGGAAAAAACACACAAACGAGAAATGATATTCAGATCTCAATGCATCACGCAAAACTTCAACAATTTGTGCCTGGCATGATTTCCGCTTATCAAACGACATTTAACACCTCATAACTAAAAAAAAAAAGGATATAATGTGCACTGTTAATCAACAGTTTCTGTTTATTTACGGTTGTGAATTGCATTATGGGACGTTGATCTCTGCTCTGTCGACTTCTGATGTTGAAAATTGAACTCTACAGTTTAACAAAGTGACTTTTATTGACGTTCTAGTAGCTTGAAACAATATAACGTATGAGAGAAAATCCATATTTACACTCGCCGGCCACTTTATTAGGTACAACTGCTTGTTAACACAAATGTCTAATCAGCCAATCGCATGGCAGCAACTCAATGCATTTAGGCATGTAGACATGGTCAAGACGAACTGCGGCAGTTCACACTGAGCATCAGAATGGGGGTGATTTAAGTGACTTTGAACGTGGCATGGCTTTTGGTGCCAGACTGGTCTGAGTATTTCAGAAACTGCTGATCTACTGGGATTTTCACGCACAACCATCTCTAGGGTTTACTGAGAATGGTCTGAAAAAGAGGAAATATTCAGTGAGCGGCAGTTCTGTGGATACAAAACCTTGTTGATGTCAGAGGTCAGAGGAGAATGGCCAGACTGGTTCCAGCTGATAAAAAGGCAACAGTAACTCAAATAAGCACTCGTTACAACCGAGGTCTGCAGAAGAGCATCTCTGAACACACAACACGTCCAACCTTGAGGCGGATGGGCTACAGCAGCAGAAGACCACACCGGGTGCCGCTCCTGTCAGCTAAGAACAGGAAACTGAGGCTACAATTCACACAGACTCACCAAAACTGGACAATAGAAGATTGGAGAAACGCTGTCTGCTCTGATGAGTCTCCATTTCTGCTGCCACATTCAGATGGTCGGCTCAGATTTTGGTGTCAACAACATGAAAGCATGGATCCATCCTGCCTTGTATCAGCGGTTCAGGCTGGTGGTGTAATGGTGTGGGGGATATTTTCTTGGCACACTTTGGGCCTATTAGTACCAATTGAGCATCATGTCAACACCACAGCCTACTTGAGTATTGCTGCTGACCACGTCCATCCCTTTATGACCACAGTGTGCTCATCTTCTGATGGCTGCTTCCAGCAGGATAATGCACCATGTCATGAAGCGTGAATCATCTCAGACTGGTTTCTTGAACATGACAATGAGTTCACTGTACTCAAATGGCCTCCACGATCACCAGATCTCAATCCAATAGAGCACCTTAGGGATGTGGTGGTACGGAAGATTGGCATCTTGCATGTGCAGCCGACAAATCTACATCAACTGCGTGATGCTACCATGTCAATATAGAGCAAAATCTCTGAGGAATATTTCCAGCAGCTTGCTGAATCTATGCCACGAAGGATTAAGGCAGTTCTGAAGGCAAAAGGGAGTCCAACAAGCTACTAGTAAGGTGTACCTAATAAAGTGGCCGGTGAGTGTATATGCTTATTTTTTACGCCACTGTTTGGCGCCATCTTGTGTTTAATAAGTAGGTTTAGTGACGGCTCCATTCAGCTGTTTTGCATTTAATGAAGGAGTTACTAAATTATTACGTCTCAGATCAATGTTTTGTCTGTTTGGCTTGTGGTAAATAGTCGTGTAAATGTGGGATGAATTACACCCCGCCTCTTGTTTTTGCAGAATTAAGGCCTTCAGTCTTATACAACAGCTGCTGATAACCTTTCAGGCTTTAATCTGCTAAGGGTTTAAAACAAAAAACAAAGAATGGACCCTTGAAATCCTTGAAAGTTTTGAATATTTAGATTTATTTTTTTTAAACGCATGTATATGTAAATGTATTTACGTTTGTATTACATCATCTACCAACTATGCTGAGCTCTGCTACTGAGAAACCCGGAAATGTGAAAAGGGTCCATACCATTCTGGTGAAATCAGCAGCGAAAGTGACTCCTTTAGTGTGCCGTGAGCCCTCCTGTGAACTGCTGCTGCTGTCGCCGCTAAGAGAGTTCTTCCTCATGATGCCTGAGGAGTAAAAAAACACGCTCAGCATCTGCTCTTTCCAGCTCTAAATAACAATGACAAATACGTCTAAAGCTTTTAATCATACTGGTTATGATAATTAAGTTCATAATTAAGATTTAAAATAAGGTAACATTCGTTAAAGGGATAGTTCACCCAAAAATGAACATTCTGTCATCATTTACTCAGCCTTGCAAACCTGCTTGACTTTGGTTTTTCTGTTAAACACAAAAGAAGATAACTTGAAGAAAGCTGGTAGCCTGTAACCATTGACTTCCATAGTATTTGTTTTTATTTTTTTACTATAGAAGTGAATGGTTACCGGTTTTCAGCATTCTTTAAAATATCTTCTTTAGCATTTAACAAAAGAAAAAGATTTGTAACCACTTGAGGAAGAGTAAATAATAATTTAATTTTAATTTTTGAGTGAACTATCCTCTTAAAACTTGCAACTTAAAATGAAAAATACAATGTCATGAAAGTCAATGGTTACCAGTTTTCAACATTCTTCAAAATATCTTCTTTTTCTTTAGTATCTTTGTCTTTTTTCTTTTGTTGAACGTAAAAAATATATATTTGAAGAATGCTGAAAACTGGTAACCATTGACTTCCATTGCATTTAATTTTCCTGCTATGCAAGTCAAATACTATGGAAGTCAATGGTTACCGGTTTCCAACATTCTTAAAAATTTGTTCTTTTGTGTGGTCAACAAACGAAAGAAACTTAAACAAATTTGTACCACTTTAGGGAGAGAAAATATTTTTGTGTGAATATCCCTTTAAAATATGCTACTTAAAATGAAAAATAAAATGTCACTGAAGTTAACATTTATCAAAAAATCTTCTTTTTTCCTTTTTTTTAAATAATATCTTTATCTTCTTAGTTTTGTTGAACATTAAAAATACATTTTGAGGAATGCTGAAAACAGTAACCATTTACTTCCATAGCATTTGATTTTCCTACTATGCAAATCAATGGTTACTGATTTCCAACATTTTTCAAAGTATCTTCTTTTTTATCCTTTCATTTAATATCTTTATCTTCTTTCTTTTGCTGAACTCTAAAATATATATATTTTGATGAATGCTGAAAATCGGTAACCATTGACTTCCATTGTATTTGATTTTCCTATTATGCAAGTCAAATACTATTGAAGTCAATGGTTACCGATTTCCAACATTCTTTAAAATATCTTCCTATGTGTTCAACAGAGGGAAGAAACTCATACAATTTGTTACCACATGATGAGAGAGTAAATAGTGTGTAAATTTTTATTTTGGGGGTTTATCCCCTTAACTATGAATCTTAAAATGAACAATGAACAATACTTCTAAAGCATTTCTTAATCTTCAAGAGATTTGTAACAAATAATTTGATCAAAAAAAAAAGATTGATAAAAGATATTTTGAATAATGATGAAAACCAGTAACCACTGACTTTTATAGTAAGAAAATTAAATAATATGGAAGTCAATGGTTACCGGTTTCCAACAGTCTTCAAATATTTTTTTTCTCTCTTTTTTTCTTTAATTTCTTTATCTTCTTTCTTTTGTTGAACACTAAAAAAGATATTTTGAGGAATGCTGAAAACCGGTAACCATTGACTTCCATAGTAGGAAAATCAAATCCTCTGGAAATCAATGGTTACCGTTTTCCAACATTCCTCAAAATATCTTCTTTTGTGTTAAGTTAGGTTTTATAGGGAGAATTAATCCATTAAAAACATCAATAATAAACCTCAAATAATGTTGAACCTGTTAAAGGGAGGATGTCGAGCCTCTGGAGGCTGTTCCTGCGAGATGACGGAAAGTTTCCTCCTTTAGACAGTCTGCGCTGGCGGCTGGACAGCATCGCTGCTGGAGACACGATACACGGAGGAGGAACCTTGCCCATCTTTGCATACAGCTCCTCAATCTCTCGCTTCTGCACCGTCTGCAGAGACTGAACCTCACACAGGTGCCTAACACACACACAACAGAAGTTTCACAGCAATAAGCATCACTAAAGCACTGGAATCATGGCTCTTCAACAAGACTGGGAGAAGACGATTTGATAAAAATCTTTATCTTTATTCTCAAGTGTGCAGTTCTTTGCTGGAAATAAGGTCGAAATTATATTAAAATGAGTCCTTTCAGAATTATTGATACCACAGCAATAAATAATACTAGATTAACTAATCGCAATATTTCTCAAACAATTACTGACAAAATGCAAGTAGTATAAGGTTGAAGTCAGAACTGTTAGCCCTCCTGTTAAATTTAATATATTTTTCTGTTTAACACATTTCTAAACATTACAGTTTTAATAACTAATTTCTAATAACTGATTTATAATATTTTACTAGACAATTTCAGGGTACTTTCAGCTCAAATTGACATTTAAAGTCTTAACTCGGTTAATTAGGTGGGTTGGAGTAATTCGGCAAATCATTTAACAATGAATAACAAGGTTTTGTTCTGTAGATAATCAAAAAATAAAATTGCTTAAATAATATTAACTCTGCTTTAAATTGCTTAATAATATATTATAATAATATAATATTATATATATATATATTATATATATATATATATATATATATATATATATATATATATATATATATATATATATATATATATATATATATATATATATAATATTGACCTTAAAATGGTTTTTTAAAAAAATTAAACTGCTTTTATTCTAGCCAAAATAAAAAAGATAAGACTTTCTCCAGAAGAAATAATATTAAAGGAAATTCTAAAAAATACATTTTTGAAAAAGAATCTGTACACTACCGGTCAAAAGTTTTCAGATTTCAGATTTTAAAACGTTTTAAAATTAGCTTCTTCTGCTCACCAAGGCTGCATTTATTGAATCAAAAATACAGTACACATTGTAATATTGTGAAATATTATTGCACTATAAAATAACTGTTCAAAAGTAGCTTATCATTTAACTTAATCGTTTCTTCCAGTTTTCAGCTTCATTACTCCAGTCTTCAGTCACATGATCCTTCAGAAATCACTCTAATATGTATTATTGTTATTATTATTATTATTATTATTATTATTATTATTATTATTATTAATAGTAACAGTAGCTAAGTGGCAGGCAGGGGCGGGAACAGCTTACCTTGGTTCTGGCAGGCGCGAGTTCCCTCGAGTTCCCTCCCGCCCGTCACAGCATCTAACAAAGGGGCGGGGTGCGTGGTGACGTCACCAGCATCCCCGCCCCTTTGTTTACACGGCGATTGGGGAATGCCAGTGACCGCTGTGTAAGGATAGAATCAGCGGAGCGGGGAGCGCTCTCTTTCCCCGCTCCGCTGATTCTGTCAGTGTACAGCGGTCGGCGCGGGCCACAAAATATTGCACTGAGGGCCGCAAATGGCCCGCGGGCCGCGAGTTTGAGACCTCTGGCTTAGACTGACCAAGAGGCGACACTCAATAGAACGTTCCATTGCGACAGCAGCGGCCAGCAGCAGCCCTGGATTCCGCCATTTTGGAGTGAAAGTGATCGGCCGTCCATTGGATCTCATTACTGTCGCGATGGCAAGCAGCTGCTTTGTTTTTTATTTATTTATTTAAAAAGCGCATTAAAGCTGGGATACAACCTGGAAGATGACAATACAACACTTATTATCACAATCATCAGCACTTTTAATAGTTTATTTTACTGACTTATAATATGCTGTAGTTCTATGGGGTATGTGCTGAAGCATGCTAATGGGACTTTTAATTTGCCAGTAACCTGGGTTAAGCGCTTCCAGCGAATTGAATGCCAATGCAAAATCCAGTGCGTTTAAGGTATGTTTTCTTTAAAAATCAGCGATCTCCACTAGCTGAGTTATATCCGATTTAAAGTGGGTCTCAGATTGTACATGAAGCACTGCATTAAATTACATTTCCCCCGCCATCTCTTTATAATATGAGCATTTATTTTACCTCAGTATATTCAATGGAACTTCTGCGTTAGCCTGCCGATTCTGACGGGCACGTGCGAGTAAACCGCTTTTTGTCTCGTTTTACGCTTGAGCAACTAAATAAATGCTAAAGTTTATTTAACTGAATGTATTTTAATGACATTACAACATCGATGCTGTATAAGGAACCGTATAAAATGGAAAAAAGTTCACAATAACCGGTCACCGGAAGTGTATCAGCATGGGAACAGCACTAGCTCGGCATATACCCTATTGGGAGTTTTCATTCCAAAATGGCCGCCGCGCCCTCTAGTGGCTGTTTCCCAAATTACACTAGAGTGTCGCCTCTTGGTCATTCTAAGCTCTTTGCCGTAGCCTAACAGCAATATTCAAGTTCAATTCAATTCAAGTTTATTTGTACAGCGCTTTCACAATAATTATTGCTTCCAAGCAGCTTTACAAAAGGTGCACATTATTGCGTTATGAACAAAACTCAGAAAACCATAACTTCATTAGTCACTGATAACTTTAAGCAATTATGTAAGAACTAAAAGCATTTAACAGTTAAAGTTATAATACAGAGTTGAAGTCAGAATTATAATGACTCGTGATTTTGTTTTCTTTTTTTTAAATATTTCCCAAATGATGTTTAACAGATTCAGGAATTTTTCACAGTATGTCTGATAATATTTTTTCTTCTGGAGAAAGTTTTATTTGTTTAATTTCCACTAGAATAAAAGCAGTTTTAAATTTTTTTTAAACCATTTTCAGGTCAATATTATTAGCCTTTAAGCTATATATTTTTCGATAGTCTACAGAACAAACCATCGTTATACAATAACTTGCCTAATTACCCTAATTAACCTAGTTAAGCCTTTAAATGTCACTTTAAGCTGAATACTAGTATCTAGAAAAATATCTAGTCAAGTATTATTTACTGTCATCATGACAAAGATAAAAGAAATCAGTTATTAGAAATGAGATATTAAAACTATTATGTTTAGAAATGTGTTGAAAAAAAAAAAGAAATCGCTCCATTAAACAAAAATTGGGAACAAATAAACCGAGGGGCTAACAACCTGCAGTTAAATAGCATACATAAATACAATACAACATTACAATATATAATACAACAATAAAAGTGAGTAACAAATGTGTCTTACTTCTCCCTGAGCTGCTGTAGCTCCTCCCACATCTCCTCATCCTCGCTCTCAGATTCGTCGCTGCTCATGTAGGAGGAGCTTCTGGTGTAGCTCATCCACAGGTTGTGCAGGGGCGTGGCATACGGAGGGCTGCCTGCGTGTCCGTCCCACACCGAAAAACCGCTGTCCACCGAAGTCCCCATGAGACCCGGGCCGCAGTCCACTCTCCGTCCCTTCTTTTTCCTCCTCTGCTTCTTATCTTCACCTTCGTCATAATCATCGTCATCGTTAACCTCCTGTCTGTCTCTGTCCTGGTTTCCCTGATTGCTCCGGGCCTCGGGCGGCTCAGCAGAAATCGATAAATCACACTGAGGAGGATTTTGAGCTGAAAAAGGCTGATCCAGGGGCCTGATGGGATTATCCGAATGGAGGACAGATGGAGTCTGGGCTTGTGTGTTTTCGCTTTCGGAGCATCTGGATGGAGCGGGAATCTCTTTACTGGGGGTCACTTGAAAACGGCCCACAGTCACAGTCGACTTTGGCTCAGTAAAAGCCTCTTTGCACTGGCTCCCTGTGAAACAGAGAATCTTTTTAAAAGCGTTTAACTTATAACTTTAACCCTTACAATTTGCATTGTTCAAATTTACCGCCCTTTCATTATGTTGGGGGCTGTTTTTGCCCCATTGACCTCCATTATAACTACATTGCATGCTAAGCCATGACACCACATAATCATCAGTGTTGATTTCCTTAAATATTCTCTTAATTTGCTTGACATGGGTTTTGCACAATGGGAAAAGAAGGGTATTCAAAAAATAGAGGATTTATATATAGATGGGACATTTGCCTCATTTGAGCAATTAAAAATAGCATTCAATATCAATCTCTCTGACTTTGTCAGATACCTACAGATTGGAGATTTTGTGAAAAAACGCATACCAAATTCTAATGTTATAAAGCAACTAGGGTTGTAACAATATACCGGTATGACGGTCTACCACGATTTGAACGTGCACGATTATCATACCATGAACAATTGCATATCAACGGTTTTAACCCTTAAAGACTGAGACAGCAGCCCGCAGCTAAAAATAAGTATTGCTCTTAAATGTTTAATAACTTTTGATCCGCTGATCCGATTCATACGATTCAAAGATTGGCATGAAGAAGAGAATCTCAGCTTTCCAGTGCTGTATGACATAACATTCGCGGACTTTCAGAGGCTCCGGAATCAGTGCGGTTACGTCATCAAAATTTGACAACGCTGATTTGACAAAGAAACGCTCGTCACTGTGTCTCCGGACAAACCAGACACGATACATTGATGCATTGTCCCTTCTCCATGCCTAGATTGGTTCAAACTCGCTATATCACAACCAATAAGCATAGGTTTCGCTTTTGTTTGTGGACCAACAATGAGCTTTTTGAACAACACGGAATGAGAGATAGGCATACATTTATGCGCGGCTAAATAAAACGCAAAAAAAAAAGTTTTGCATGAAATAATTCTCATACTAAGTACTTTTGCATGCACAGCAGCACAGAAACATGACAAAACAGTGACACAGCAAAGACGAAGTGCTGCTCTTGCTGTTTTCAAAAGACGCAAATGAAGGTGACAACCATATCCAAATCCATATCCACAGACAACCATATCCATGCTGGCACATAAAACCTGAGGATGTTCCATATTGAATCTAGTTTCGTTATGTAACTATTTATAGTATAGTAAATATTTATATCTATTTTTTTACTGAGGATTTGCACCATGTTTATTTGGACTTTATTTGGACTTTGACACATTATTTATTATTTTCTTATTTTTTTATTTGTTCATTGTAAGTGGTGTTGTTTATAGTAACTAAAAAATATATTATTTGGAAAAAGTCAAATTTGCTTCACTGTTCTATTATTTTGTAACATTTGTAACATACCGTATACCGCGAAACCGTCAAACCATGGTATTGTTTTAGACGATTATCATACCGTAAAAAAATCATACCGTTACAACCCTAAAAGCAACACAATGTGCTTGAAGAAATGAACAGATTTAGTCCTATACATCGAGGAGCTGTGTTGTATTTCTATGGCATCGTGTTAAGAGTGGAAGTTGTGGATGAAACCAGAGTTTAGCAAGCCTGGGAGAATGAATTAGGGTTAGAGATAGATTCAGAAAGTTGGGAAGAAGGCCTTGAGAATATACATGCATGCTCAATTAACGTAAGACATCATTTAGATCAATTTAAAACCCTGCATAGGTTATCGAAGGAGAAACTGAATTCGATTTTTCCTCAGGTATCTCCACTCTGTAATAGATGTAAAACAGCAGAAGGATCCCTAACCCACTTGATATGGTTGTGTCTTAAATTACAAGAATATTGGGAAAATATTAGGGATGTAACGGTATCAGAATTTCACGGTACTGTAATACCTAGGTATGAATGGCACGGTACGGTATATATTGAATAATTAACAGGAAAAACAAAACTAATGAAAAGACTCGAAACAAGTGCCAAAAGTGTTTATTTACCCTAGCACTGAACATATCAATGACACACAAATTAGCCATCTATCTGTAAGTTTCCAAACAGGAACGTCAATTTTTCAATTTTAATATCAAAAAACTATTAAACCATATAAAAAAAATTAAAGTTTCAATTTATTACTGTTGAAAACTCATCACATTCAACATTTAATCACTCACTCACTTAGATAGAGATGGGTATTTTAAGGAAAATTATCATATAACTATAATCTAAAAGCTGGGATCTGGGCATGTCCCCTGCAACAGAAAAAAACCCTCTCATTTGGGACTGAGGTTTCTGGGACGGAGAGATATGATTTAGCCAAGGTTGACAGCAGTGGGTAACGCTGTGCATTGTCTTTCCACCACTTGAGAGGACAAGCCATGAGTGAGATAGAGGTCTCTTTGCGGTACAAATCAATGTCTGCATCAATCTAACAAGTGTGCTGTGTTCTGCAGTCCCCATGACTGTTATTAGTCGTATTCCCCGACTTATATTTCACCACAGTCTATATGTATTATATTATATTGTAGTGTATTGAATTGTTTTTTTTTCTGTATTTTGTTGCAGCAAAAAGCACATAAATAAACGTAAAAAATAAATAAATAAATAAATAAATAATATATATATATATATATATATATATATATATATATATATATTATATATATATATATATATATATATATATAATCTTAATTTTCACGACGAACAACTTGACTGGACTGCTTTTTCACATCCGTATTTTGACAGTCCGACAGTCATGCGGCAGTATTTAGTGTGTAATATTCAGTAAGTATGATGTTTATATTCCACTCTGAACACAGCCAAGACTGCTCTGGTTTCAGGAACACATCAACGCTTTGTACCGAGGAACAAAAAAAAGGCAGTGGTTGCGCAAGACCTCCACAGGCACATTTACTAGGTGTCCACAAACCCTCGGCGAGATGATTTAACCATGTACAGTACATTATAAAACTACGAGAACACAGCCCCGAGTCTGCCAGCAAGAAGAATATAAGTGTGTGTGTGTGTGTGTGTGTGTGTGTGTGTGTGTGTGTGTGTGTGTGTGTGTGTGTGTGTGTGTGTGTGTGTGCGCGTTACAGTGTGAGTCTATGTAAATGAGTGTGAAAGTGTGTGACAGTGTAACTGTGTGTATTAAATTGTATGTGGTTCTGTGAGTGTGTCTGTGTGTAAATGTCTGTAAAAGTGTATCACTGCATGACTGTGTGTGTGTGTGTGTGTGTGTGTGTGTGTGTGTTTAGAGGTCAGGATCTTACCAGATGGTAAAGATTTGCCTTGACTGCGAGGCTTTGGTTGTGTGTGTGTGTGTGTGTGTGTGTGTGTGTGTGTGTGTGTATGTGTGTGTGTGTGTTTGTGTTTAGAAGTCAGTATCTTTGTGTCAAGATGGTAAAGATTTGCATTTGTGAGGAAAAGTTGTGTGTTTGTATGAGTGTGACGGTGCCTGTGTGTGATTGTGTGACCGTGTCTGTGACTGTGTATTTATATGAATGTGTGTCTCTGTGAGTGTGAGAATCTGTGTGTGTGTGTTTAAGTGTGGGTCTATGTGAGTGACTGTGTATGAGTGTGAAAGTGTGTGACAGTGTAACTGTGTGTATTAATGTGTATGTGGTTCTGTGAGTGTGTCTGTGTGTAAATGTGTCTGTGTGAGTGTGTGTATGTGCGTGTGTGTGACTGTCTGTAAAAGTGTGTCACTGCATGAATGTGTGTGTGTGTGTGTGTGTGTGTGTGTGTGTTTAAGTGTTACAGTGTGGGTCTATGTGAGTGAGTGTGTATGAGTGTGAAAGTGTGTAAGTGTAATTGTGTGTATTAATGTGTGTGTGGTTCTGTGAGTGTGTGTGTGACTGTGTGTGAGTGTTTGTGACAGAGTGGAATTATGTATTAATGTGTATGTGGTTCTGTGTATGTGTGTGCATGTGTGACTGTGTGTAAATATGCCTGTGTGTGTGTGTGTGTGTGTGTGTGTGTGTGTGTGTGTGTGTGTGTGTGTGTGTGTGTGTGTGTGTGTGTGTGTGTGTGTGTGTGTGTGTGTGTGTGTGTGTGTGTGTGTGTGTGTCAGTGTGAAATTATGTATTAATGTCTAGGTTGTTCTGTGAGTGCGTGTGTGTCTGTGTGATTGTGTGACTGCATGACTGTGTGTGTGTGTATTAATGTGAATGTGTGGCTGTGTGTGTGTGTGTGTGTGTGTGTGTATGTGAGAGTGTTTGTCCCAGTAAACCATGTATGCAAGTATGTTTGAGTGTAAATGTGTGTGTGTGTGTGTGTGTGTATTAGTTTGTGTGTGTCAGTCTGAGTGTGTATATGTGTGTATAAAGGTGTCTGTGTGTGAAAGTGTGTGACAGAGTGTAACTATTCCTATTGTGACAGGTTCTGTGAGTGTGTGATTGTGTGTCTGTCCGTGCAAGTGTGTGACTGCATAGCCATGTGTATGTCTGAGTGTGTCAGTGCTTAAGAGTGTGTTTTTGTGTGTGTATTACAGTGTGTCAGTTTGTGCGTGTGTTTGCATGTACTGTATATGTGTGTGAGTTAGAGTGTGTTTAAAGGTCTTACCATATAGTAAAGAGTTGTCTTGGCTCTGCAGGGCTCTGGCTGTGCGTGCATTTGCATGGGTGTGTGTGTGTGTATGTGTGAACCTTGTATTTTTTATGTTGTGGGGACAAAAATTTGACCTTTTGGGGACATTTGTTTGTTCCCCATGAGGAAACCCACTCATAACACACAGAATGAAGTATGTTTAACAAGTAAAAGTGCAGAGTGTTTCCACTGAGAGTTTAGGGCTAGAGGGGAATAGATTATGCAGTCTCTTCAATAGAAACCTCATTATGTCTATGGGAAGTCCCCATAAAGATAGTTGTACAAGTGTGTGTATAGTGTATGTTTAGAGGTCTTACCAGATGGTAAAGAGTTTTCTCGGCTCTGTGTGGCTCTGGTAGTCTCGAGCGCTGCCAGCGGGGACAATGATCGAGGACTAGATGACGACACCTTGGAGAAAACACACGAGCGCTTCATTCAGACAAACCTCCACATCTGGCTTTCATAAGCGAGGATGAGCACATTTGTAGGTACATTAGTTTGATATTCAGGGATATAAAGCATGCTCGGGAAACTATGGAAACAAACCGTCATAACACAAGCAGAGCTGCACGTTTACTCAACAATCTGTGCATGTGATCCAGATATTAGCAATAGTTTAGTGTGAAAATTAAATAACCAAACGTTTCAACCCAGGCTCATTCTGATTACGTACCCCTAGATACATTTCTGGAGAGCGCCGAATACATCCCGGAAGCTTTTTTTACCAGAAGTTTTTGTACATAGGTGTTTGTAGCTCCGCCCTCTTTTAAAAAGAGCACAATCTCATTTAAATTTAAAGCGACAGTCACCAAAATGCCACAATTAGGATCAAAGCCTCAGAGGGTCAGTTTAAAGGGCCATGAAACCCCCTCGATTCAGCAGGGTGTTTTCACACCTCTACTTTGGAAAAAGTCAGAAAAGTGGGCGTGTCCAGCTCTGTTTAGGGGGGAGTGTCGGAGGAAGAAAAGAGGCTTGGTGTGGGAGTGTCTATTTGGGCGCGCTGAATTTCAGAGTCAAAACACACACCCACAGCGGACAATGTGACTGTGTTTACATGGACATCTGTAGTCGAATTATTTGCCAAATTATTAAATGGTGGACTTTAACTGCAGTTTGGCTCTTTCATTCAGGGAATTCATTCATGCCCCTCACGACAAACGTGATATTTGATTCGAGGAGCTGCTCTAAACGTGTATTTTCATGCAATGTTTGAGACCGCACGGCGAACGAGAGAAAAAAAAACTCCGCATTTCCCGGAAACTTAGATGCACACGGCAGGTAGTGTCAGAAAGCCGCGTGTGTTATTCCGGTCACAAAATCCAACACGAGGTTATAGTTTGGTTGTAACTGTTAGTGCTAACTTGTTTACACTCGGTGCAATAGTTTGTTTGATACGAATAAAATACGAACTGAATAAACAAAGAGCACTGGTCGCTCACTTACCAAATCTGTAGAGACAGGACAATCACCAGCAACTAGAGCCGTTTCTTTATTAAGAGAAGACTACAAGTGAATCCGGATCTCAGCGTTTGCAGATGAGAACAGCTCTCAGGTAAACAATAATCCTCCTTAGACACGTAAGTTATTGTTGTCGAGCGTCGCGTACACTGTTAATCCACACGTGACGCCAGCTGAGCTCTCACAGAGAGAAAATAAAAACATAACTTAACGCCAGCAAACTATTAAAGCAACACTTCACGCTTGTTTTGCCAACACAATGTGGCGTTTCTGTCGTCTAAACACTCTGACAGTAATGAATATTAATGAAGTTGCACAATAGAGCGCGCTGATTGGTTTGAACCAAGCCTTACTCATGCATTAATGCAGCACACTGTAAGACGTAATAAGACTCACTCTGGCACAGACGTCCAGTCTGCACGCTGGAATACACGCTATTATCTCATGACCGTGACGCAGCTTCAAAAATTCGTTTCAAACCGGATGTACGAATTTGCTTGAAATAACGCAAAAACAACCAATTTACACTTTTTAGTGAAATATAGGTGTCCTAATAGTGTTTTTAGCAGTGTGGGACACATATACGACTGTCAACAGCTCAACACATGTGTTTTGGTGTTTCGTGACCCTTTAAAAGAGTTATAAAACATTATGTGTGTGGTATTTTGATCTGAAACTTCACACACACACACACACACACACACACACACACACACACACACACACACACACACACACACACACACTCTAGAGACATCAGAGACTTATTTACATCTTGTAAAAAGGGGCATAACATGTTCCCTTTAAAGTAAAGTGTGACTTTCATCTCTATTTTAAAGATCTGTACATCCCTAGCAGAAAACGAAGAGATTAAATACACAAAGCGCGTCTTACCCTGCTGTCAGGACTCGCTCGGGGTGAAGACGAGCGTCCCGATGATGATCCAGGACTGCTCCGATGCTCCAGTAGGAGCCTGGAGGAAGCAGATCTGAAGTCCGGAGGATTATCCTGACAGGTTTCCTTGGCAAACATCGCTCCTTCCCGTGCTGACGCTTCCTGCTGGACTGATCTGGAGACACCCGTGGCAGGAGCTGAAGATGCTCTACTTGGAGGCGACATTGGAGAATCTCGAAACTGGGAGTCTACAGTCTGGTAATACTCCTGAGATGGAGGATACTGGGGTGCAAACATGGCAGGATAACCCGGCTGGAAACCCGGCATGGTTTGCGCGAGGTTCTGCGGGGGCATGAAGGAATGCGCCATGCTCATCGCCATAGACAAGACATTAGCCAGAGAAAACAGAGGCTGTGTGTGCGGCGGCCACATGCCTGGAGCCGGAGACATCATGTTGATGTCTGGAGGAATATCGGAGCTCAGCGGACTGGGGGACACAGGGGTGGAGGAGAGGGTGTATGCGGGACTGCTGTGGACGCGGGATAGAGGAGTGTGCGCTGGTTTTGGGGAGCCCGGGTGAGGAGGGTAGGGGAAGGGGAAGTGTGTGCCGGCGGGTATATAAGAGGGAATGTATTGCTGCATGTGAGGTAGATTGGAGTGAGGCATTCTGGGATCAGGAGGGTAGACTGAGGATGGCAGGATGTGATGAGGGTGATGAGAACCTGCCAGAGGGGGGAAATGAGAAAGAGAATTAGTACACTGTCAAAAGCTTTACAACTTAATGTATTAAAATGGACCTACAATGCAAAAATCACTTTTATAAGGTGTTTAAACACAGTTGTGTGGCAATTGTGTGTGGATATAACCACCTTCTAAAGGTAAAAATTTATTAGTTTTATTTTTTATAATCACACTTGATAAAAACAGTCTGCAGAAACACTTTGATTGACATTCTCCCTTTGTACGTGTCAGAGGGGGAAAGCCCCGCCCACTAGTGACCATCTCTCCCTCATTAGCATAGGACGTTAGTCTAGTTCTTGAATCTGCCACTATGCTGACCCACAGGTATTTATAGCTCCGCCCTCTTTTGAAAAGAGCACAATCTCATTTAAATTTAAAGCGACAGTCAATAAAATGCCACAATTACAATTAAAACCTGAAAGGGGCAGTATCAGAGAGTTATAAAACATTCTTTGTGGGGTATGTTAAGCTGAAACATGCCTATTATTCAATTATTATTTGATTATTAGCACTTATTAGGTATGATCTCATTTTACAACTCTAGTCCTACCCAACTGAACCCTATTACTACCTTACTAATCTAATAATAAGCAGCTTATTAGTAAATTATTTAGCTACAGTATAAGTAGGGATGCACCGATACCCCTTTTTTACAAACCGATACGAGTAAGAGTATTTTAATTTGTGTACTCGCCGATACCGAGTACCGATACGTTTCAATGAAGTTTATTTGTTTTTGGGGTTTTTGCCTGTAGCAAGGATGAACGCAAAAATCTTTTAACAGAAGGCTGTTCCAAGCCAAAAAAAATATACACAATAGGGATGGGCGATACAGAATATTTTAATTCAATACGATACCGATACTTTTTGTTAAAATTTTTGCCATATCGATACCACTTAATAAAATAAATCATGTACATTATCATTACATGTAAAATATACATAAACGACCATTTTACATATACACACTGCATACACATACATACTGCATAAACACACACTGCACAGATACACACACACACACACACACACTTATATTTATTCACCTAATGGTAATGAGACAGAAAGAGAGAGCTGATTTATTATTCTGATTTATTATTTTATTTATTTATTTTTGTATTTAATTATTACTATACTATATATTATAATACTATACTATTATTTGCTGTGTTTAATATATATATATATATTTATAAACATTTACATACATACATACATATATATATATATATATATATATATATATATATATATATATATATATATATATATATATGTGTGTGTGTGTGTGTGTGTGTGTGTGTGTGTGTGTGTGTGTGTGTGTGTGTGTGTGTGTGTGCGTGTGTGTTTGTTCTTTTTAATGTAAGCTTTACAAATGCTTTAACAAAACATTTGTAACATTTGTCACGCCAATAAAGCACTTATTGAATTGAACCCTACAAATCTAGACCTTATCTATTAATGATTAAGCAATTTAAAGGACTAGTTATCCTGACATGCATCCACGACTTTACACAGTACACAAAGTGTGTGCAGTGTACCTTATGGAGTCACTCTCTTGGCATTGCATATTGGGAACGCATAAAACCCTGTTATGCGTGATTACATGGACATCGGAAAAATAAGACCTGCGCAAAGATATTTAATACCTAGAACAGCGAATTTAAGACATTTTAAGGCCTAAAATTTCGATTTTTAAATTTTAGACTTTTTAAGAGTTTAACAAAGTGACTTTTATTGACATTTTAGTAGTTTGAAATAATATAATGTATAAGAAAAGATAATATATAGAGAGATAAGTCTGGAAAATAACAGAAAATGTACTGACAGCAACCCAGACAATATATCACTACTAAAAATGTTAATAAAAGTCACTTTTTCGAAATTTCCAAAGGTTAAAAGTTGTCGGAGGAAATATCAAGCTCCTAATATGCAATTCAAAACCCTAAATAAACAGCAAATAAATACAAAAATACAGAAAAACTACTAAAACTAAATTACACTGCTAATTTATGGATGTTTTTAGAGTGTAGTAGCTGCTGTTTGACTTTTATGCGAGGCTCTGTTGTCCAATCATCTCTCGTTCTGCATCTGTCAATGCTGTGCACATTTCCACCTTTCACAGAGTGCCTTCTCTATGGAAACACAGTCAAACACGCTCTCCAATGGTGCATTACGTCAACAATGAATGATCACGTCTGAATCTTCACACTGATGAAGTGAACGGGCCCAAATCACAAATAAAAACCATCTGCGCAATTCGCTTGTAAAGCTCCCATTGTAACAGAGGCTGAGCGTAATTGCTGTCGACATTACAACAGTGGCTCTTTAAGTATATCTGGGTATTCGTGTTTTTTTTTTTTTTTAAATGAGCATGCAAGATGTATCATGGAGGCATAAGTCCAGAAAACAGGAAAACAAAATGTTCTGTAGCAGAAACAGAAAGGATGTGGTGATGGAGGAGAGAGAGAGAGATAGTCGCTGGCAATGGGCATGATTTGTTGAGCTTTGTTTTTAATTTGTGACAGAAATCTCGGAGTCGGAGGGGATGGGGAAAGTCGAAGAGCTCACAAACACATGTAGGGATAGAAGCTGCACTACTGATGTCGTTATCTGTCACTTTGATTGGGTTGTAAACTGCAAACGTTGCAACCCAGGCTCATTATAGATATGTACCCCTATATACATTTCTGAAGAGCGAAAAAAAGTCCCAGGAGCTATGTTTTTTTGCAGTTTTTTTTTCGTGAATGCACCAGAGGTTGCTGTGTACACTTTTTGGGCTCTATTTTGAAGGTCCATGCGCAGAGCACAAATCGCAGGGCGCAAACGCTTTCAGGGCGTGTCAGGACGCGTTTTTGCTAATTTAAGGACGGGAAATCTGCCTTGGTCTAAAAGGGTTAAGTTTATTTTCTTAATGAGTTATAGGTGTGTTTTGAGAATAGACCAATTAGAAACTCATCTCCCATTCCCTTTAAGAGTCAGCTGCGTCGTGCCAAGAGCGCATTCGCTATTTACAGGATGCAAAGTAAGTGAAATTAGCATTTCACAAGCAAACAGTTAACAGTTGACAGTTTTTTTAACAGAAAACTGTTAAACAGAGCATCTACTGCGTGAGAATGAAAGATAAATGATCTACTTTCACTTTCGCTCTTGGATAGGGAAACCTTTACGCACAGACATCAATTAGTCAATAAATAAATACTTTTGTTTGTTAAGCGCAAATATTCATTTCAAAACTATTTCTAAATTCAGTTCTAATTTCCAGCAAACGAATAAATGAACAATAATAGCAAAATGTGCTCAAAAACCTGAGTTATATCCTAAAACACATGCTGTGCCCCATATGGTCTAAAACCTGACAGGTGGGCAAATCTAAGCTTGTTTTTAATAAAACAAATATAAATATGGATATAATAAATACTACTGCTAATAATAATAACATTATACAAAAGCAAATTGTTATGAATGAACTGAAAAAGCCTCCCGAGATGAAGAAGACATAAAAGCAGTGATTTTTCATATTTATGTAGGCTAGAAATTAATATGTTTTGTAATATTTTAATCCTTTATATTTATGTCCTATATCTATTTTATTATATCCTATATATATCCTTAATATTTACATTTTTTCATATGTAAAGATATTTGCCTATTGCTCTCTTGTGTGTATTAAGCAGTGTGTAAGCGAGGCGCAACTCTGCGCCAGAGTTTAGACCGGGTTTGTTTTGGTCTAATGAAAAATCTATTTTAGTTTCTCAAAATAGCAACGCGCCAGTGGTCCGCCTCAGAACGCCTTCCTTTTTAGACTAGAACGCCTATGAGCGCACAAATGAGCGCTAATGCATTTGCTGTTTAAACAGCGTAGCGCAACGCCTCAAAACGACTCTTGCACCAAGCTGAAACTACCAAAAGACTACTGCGCCACGTCTTGCGCCAGGTGTATGATAGGGCCCTTAGAGTTCTCAAATTTCTCTTGCGAGTGCCATTCATGCCTGCTGTTCTCATGTAAATCCGCCAGAGGCCGCTGTCGATTTGCTCACCAACACCTACCCACCCCCTTCCCTAAACCCAACCGACAGTGTTTTCAAAAGCAATCCAGAAAAAAAAAAGTTCTCGCCTGATTTTTACAATGTTTTCAGATCTTACCACATTCTCACCCTGTTATTTACTTGTTTATTTTATTTTTTGCCATTTGTTTTTGTTTTATCTGCTTTCTGGAACCGTTATTCACCAGACTCGAAACCCGTTGTTGCGGTCAACTCCGCCAAAGTACAGTAAGCGGCGAACCATTGGGTAAACTGGTAACAGCAGAGAAGCAGTCCACACGGAGGTAATCATAAGCAGGCCAGCTTCTCTCACAGATATGTGTGAGGAGGACATTGAGATTGACAGCAATGTACACGACGGCCTCTGGTGGATTTACAAGAAACTGCACGTATGAGAAAACGTGCCCCAGTAAGGTATTTGAGATTGTGAAAAATGTACACAGCGCCCTCTAGTGGATTTGTGAAAACAAAAACTGAAGCAGACATATATTTTGCAGTGACAAATGCAGCCCTGGGTACATATCTCCAATGGGTTGCATAATACGGTGTCGGCATTGTTGTATTTGTATGTGAATTCTTTTATATTTAAAGCAATAAATCTATAACTTTAATCTATCTTTATCACTACGGTTATAATTGTTGTGTATTAAATTAAAGAAACATTATCAACCATAATGACAGACAGCTTTTTTTTGAGTCTGCTGAACTGTCAATGCAGCTTTCAGCCTTTGAATACAGAATTCACAAAACAAGATGCCATCAGCTAAAGCAATCACCCAGAGTCCCTTGAGTCGGACGGAAACTGTGGTATACAGTGTATGTTGAAGGCGGCGATGACATTTTAAGAGCAGCCCACTCACAGGACTGAAGCCAGACAGAAATGCGAGAGAAGTGCTCTCTTACCTGGAGCGTTATGGAAAGACTGCGAGCGTAAGAGTGGACGTGTGGATGAGGTAACGTCTCCAGCGGCTCCCAGAGGAGAAGCCCTGGCCCCGGAGCCCAGACCCAACTCCGCTGAAAACCACATGCGTACGTGTGAGGAAGGTGCCGGACTAAAAGAGCGCTTCATGTTGACATCAGTAATACACAATGGTAGAGCTTACCTGGTAGAGAGGAAGAGGAATGAGCTCGAGCCAGACTGTGTAGGTTTGGCTGAAAGAGAGAAAAAAAAAGTTTGTTCATTATTACTGTCAAATATACTGATGAAGACTGATTAATTGACTTTACTGAAAGTGAGTAAACCCATTCACTGTAAAACCAAAGTGAAGTTTGTAAGGCAATTTACTGCATAGCTATTTTTTGAGTTGACTCAACTTTTAACTCAACCTGGGGTGCGTTTCCCAAACAATGACGTAACTCGCGGCTGAACTATCAGTACGATGCATCGTTTGGGAAAAGAACGATGTAGTGACTAGTGTTTCCCAAAACGTAGTTTCTCTGTCGCAGATCCATCGCTTGAACCACGTTAGTTATAACGTAAAACGCACATAATGATGCACTAAACAGGGTGGAGTAACAACTTCTTTAGAGAGGAACCCCATTATTTCTTTGTGCAGATTATATTGTTTTACACGAACACATATTTACATTAAAATCAAATATTGGTTTTGGTAAAAACATGCACTCGCTTTCCATATTAACTGAATTATATGTAATAGAGAGAGCCTATGTTTCCTTTACAAATATTATTGAGAATATGACATGTCCTATTCTAAAACATAAAATCACTTACAAGAGTTAACACGTATTCTAATATCATATAAATCATACGAATAAATAAATAATGTGGCTATTTATTACAAAATAAAATGTAATATTTATTGTGTATTAGGAAATGAAAAAAATCCATGAGGATGATGATGATGATGATAATTAATATTATTATTGAACTTAAATTTGTAAGGCAGCTTACTATATAGCTATTTTTTGAGTTGACTCAACTTTTAACAAAAGTACTGCACTTTACTTGATTAAGGTTGAGTCAACTCAACCTGGGGTGCGTTTCCCAAACATCGACGTAACTCGCGGCTGAACTATCAGTACGATGCATCGTTTGGGAAAAGAAGGATGTAGTGACGAGTGTTTCCCAAAACGTAGTTTCTCTGTCGCAGATCCATCGCTTGAACCACGTTAGTTATAACGTAAAACGCCCATAATGAAGCACTAAACTGGGTGGAGTAACTACTTCTTTAGAGAAGAACCCCATTATTTCTTTGTGCATATTATATTGTTTTACACATACACGCATTTAAAATAAAATCCAGTATTAGTTTTGGTAAAAACATGCACTCGCTTTCCATGTTAATTATTATGAATTATTATTATTAATATTATTGAGAATATGACATGTCCTATTCTAAAACATAAAATCACTTACAAGAGTTAACACGTATTCTAATATCATATAAATCATATGAATAAATAAATAATGAGCCTATTTATTACAAAATAAAATTTAATATTTATTGTGTATTAGGAAATGAAAAAAATCCAAATGTAATAATAATATTAATAATACTAATGATGATCATGAGGATGATGATGATAATTATTATTATTATTGAACTTAAATTTGTAAGGCAGCTTACTCTATAGCTATTTTTTGAGTTGCCTCAACTTTTAACTAAAGTACTGCACTTTGCACTTGAACCACGTTAGTTATAATTAGGCCCACGTGGAATCTGCGCGCAGAATTTCGCCAATTTCTGCAGATTTTTAGCCCATCATTAATTCTGTGTGTTTACTTGAGTAAATATGTGTAAATCTAAATTTATTGAGCTTTTTTTATTAATTTCAGTAATATTATTAACTAATGTGAAAATGTTCATCTGATTTATGTACAATGCAATGTTAAAAAGGTATTACTTTTTATTTCACATATTAAGGTTTCAGTTATGATACTCCCAAAATTCTTAGCAGATATACTAAAAAACGTCCGCAGATTCCGTCTGGCCCTGGTTATAACGTAAAGCGCCCATAATGCCGCACTAAACTGGGTGGATTAACAACTTCTTTAGAGAAGAACCCCATCATTTCTTTGTGCAGATTATATTGTTTTACACAAACACGCATTTAAAATAAAATCCAATGAGGACTTCCGGTTGCGGGCGTGAATGGAGTAGTCGCACCTGTCTCGAGGTCCCTGTGGACTTTTTTTTTCAATCCTTGAAACTTCCACCACTTTATTTATTTGTTTATTACATGTTAAACGCTTAAAATGACTAAAAATGGCATCGAAGTCCAGCAAATATGGGAAAAAAAGGCCCTCCTAAAGACAACGGTACCGCAGCAGTTTAACATGGCGGCCTGAACTAGCCTTCTGGAAGAACATAGAGAGGCCCTGTCTACTGAGTTTAAAGCCGCCTTGATATCTTTGGAAGCGAAACTGGACTCAGTTCAAACAGCGGTGCTGGATCAAGGTACGCCAATTACTTTGCTAGAATCGAATGCCGACCTTCTCAGTGAGTGAATTCTCTCGCTAGAAGCGACCTGTTCTGAGCTAACTGAGAGCTATGCTAAGCTAAAAGCTAAAACGTTGGACTTGGAGGGTCGAAGTCGGCGCAATAACATCAGAATTATCGGAGTGCCAAAATCCGTCGAGGGCCCTCGACCATCTGTGTTTTTCTCGCAGTTCCTGGTGGATGTTATGGGCGAGCAAATCCTATCATCCCCACCGGAGATCGACAGACGCGCTCTTGTGGCCAAACTGAAGCAAGGAGGAAAACCAAGAGCTGTGATAGTTCGCCATCACCGCTATCAGATTAAAGAGGCTGTGATGCGAGAGGCTCGGAAATGAAGGGGCTCGCTATAATATCAGGACAAGCCGATCGCTATCTACGATGACTACAGCCTTGAGGTTGTGGAGCAACCCGTTATGGCAGAACTGTACAATCTGGGTTTCAAACCATCCCTCCTTTTCCCGGCAAGACTAAGAATTAAAATAAAATCCAATAATAGATTTGGTAAATACATGCACTTGCATATTAATTGAGATATATGTAAATGGCACAAATATTATTGCGTTTAAACCTGTTTACCACTTAAAATTGTTGAAGGAAAGATCAAGATCTTATAATGCAACTCAAATAAATAAAAAAAACCTGAATTATAAAACACAAATATTTTTTAACGTACATCCTGCGTCATGCGCTTCAACTATGCTCTTATATCATTAAAATAGTCTGAAATATAGTTACTTACGTAATATTCTAAAATGGCGAAGTCCTTAAACTTAATTAAGAGCACTTTTGGTCTAACGGCTGAAGCTCTCAGCATCTTCAATCTCAGTCAAACACTCATTTTACAAACTATTTATGCCATAAATAACATCTCTGTGCCACTGAAACAGCTCCTACACACACACAAATGCCACTTCTTCAGCATAAACCCCACAGCTGCTGGCTTTATTGGAGGCGAAGCCTGTGGTTTTGGGTACGAGGGTTACATTCTGTCAAAGCCTCGCTCTGCAGAGAAATCGATCGATGTTTGAGACTCAGAAAGATTTGGTTTGGGACGGATGGTTGTAATCATGAGCTGGTCTGGATCCAGCGGACGCCTCTGGAGGGGTGTTACGCAATCCTCAGGGTGTGTGTGGACCGGCATTATAGCATTACAGATCTCAAAGCTACATAAAACAGACATTGTTCTGCTTCTCAGCGCTAATTAAGACATATCTGCAGATCAGTTGAAGGACAGGCTGAAGTGAAACTGAGCTTTTGGACAAAGCCTGTGTTTATTTAATTTTTTTTTTTTTTACAAAGGACAGCTAAAAATAGTGTGATGGTACGTAGAAGTGATAGAAGGTACGTCAGCAGTCCTTAAATCCAAAATGCAATAAATTATTAAAAAAAAAACATAATTAGCGCAATCTCATCTTATTTTCTGCTTAATGGTGCTTTCACACCTAGACAGTCTCGTTTGCCTAGTTAGCATGGGTCGTTTGGCATATGTGAATCCAGCAATCACACTCAGATCCGCAACCAGGCTATGATTATTAATAATATTGGGATTTTAACAATTTAGTTTTAATCAGAAAGTAAGATGAGATTGCGCTAATTTAGATTTTTTTTGTTATTTATTGCCTTTTGAACTTACAGGACTGCTGACGTACCTGATATACGCATTATATGATTAAGTTATTTTCCCTTTTTACTTTATTTGCATAACTTTAATATTGTGGAATTTGGTCCCCACAATATCCAAAATGTTATCGAATATCGATATTTTTCAAGGTATCATATCGAATATCGGTATGTAGCGCACGTACATCAAAATGGTATCGAATATCGTTTTTTTTTTTCAACATATCGTATCAAATATCAGTATGTAGCGCACGTACACCAAAATGGTATCGAATATCGTTTTTTTTTCAACCTATCGTATCGAATATCAGTATGTAGTGCACGTGCACCAAAATGGTTTCAAATATCCAAAATAATATCGAATATCAATATTTTTCAAGGTATCATATCAAATATCAGTGTGTAGTGCACATACACAACAATGGTATCAAATATCCAAAATGGTATCAAATATCGATATTTTTCAAGGTATCGCATTGAATATCGGTATGTAGCGCACATACACCAAAATGGTATCGAATATCCAAAAAAGTATTAAATATCGATATTTTTCAAGGTAACATATCGAATATAGGCATGTAGCGCACGTACACCAAAATGGTATCGAATATCCGAAATGGTAGCATGGGTCGTTTGGCATATGTGAATCCAGCAATCGTGCTCAGATCCGCACCATATCAATCAGTGTGAGACTGTCTGAATGAGGTGGTCTTGGCTCGATTGAAACGAACTCTAGTGCTGATCGATTGTAATGAGAAAGCAAAACGATGCAACAAACTAACGAAACCAGGCTATATCACAGTGTATTATGGATATTTAATAGCCATATATATGGTTATATGAAGAGAGAATGATGAGTAGGGCGGGATGCCATCATTCCTACCGGTAAATGTCAATTTCAATATAAATGTCAATTTCAATTAAAATAACAATGCATGACAGCTGACAAGTAAACCCTGAAACCCTGAGAGTTTACTCGCACTCAACTTGTTTTAATTATTTTGGTCCAATTAGAAACTTTGCTGTATGAAAGCGAACCGCACCAGAAACAAAAGTAAACATTGTAAGAATTGTAAACCCTGTTTGGGAACAAAACAATCGATCTACAGGTGTGAAAGCACCCTAAAACAAAAGTGTTCAAATCTTAATATCATTATTAATAATTCATCTCTCTGCTGGTGCAACTAGTATTTATACAAACCAAAAGCATGGTTATATCATTTTAAATATTTTAATATCAATACATATCAATATATCGATATTTTTGACAACACTAGTTCAATTAAAAAGTTTAAAACCTTTTCTGAAGTTAAGGTTTTAAAATAAAATCAGTTGTTTGCCTTTTGTTTTTACAATCAATCAATAAATATTCATTTTTTTTTTACAAGTGGCCTTTTTTTGACTTGTTTTCCCACCTGAGAAGCGGACAGTGAGTTGACGTTGTTTATATACGAGGGACGGGAGCCTCCATGGCTTTCATGATGACCCAACGACTCCTTCTTCATCATCGACTCTGCTCGTTTTATAATGTCAGCGATGCGGTAGATGAAACCTTCCTTCTCCGACGGCAGGATGAACTCATTATGCACCTTGAGGGAATGAGAAAAACAAACAAATGAAAAAGTGTTGACTTCAGAAAGCCATCCAGTCTGACTGCAAACTCACACATGTGGCGCATGTAAACCAAAATGGTATTGAATATCAATACATTGATGAATAAACTAATACACAGTTAATATCTTAATAATATGCAGGTAATAAGCCAGTAGTTAATAGCATGAATTGTGACCTAAACTAAAGTGTTACCAGATCATTTAACATCCATTGAGTGTAACATTTTTATGGTGTAAAAATATTCACCGATATGGAAATCGATAACCGATAACTCTTTTATTCGGTGGCCAATAGCCAATATTTTGGCTGAAAAATTATGAATATTTATTTAATGATTGTAAAAACAAAAGGCAAAGAACTGATTTTATTGTTAAACTTTAACTTTTTAACGTTTTTAAACTGATTTCGATTTTAAATGAACTAGTCAAAAATATTGATATTTTAATATTTTAAATGATACAATCTTGCTTTTAGTTAGTATCAGTTGCTCTTCTCACCAGCGGGGAGATGAATAATTAATAATAATATTAAGATTTTAACACTTTAGTTTTAATCAGAATGTAAGACGAGATTGGGCTAATTTAGATTTTTTTATTTATTTCCTTTTGGACTTACAGAACTGCTGACGTACCTGATATAAGCATTATATGATTCAGTTCTTTTTCCTTTTTACGTCATTTGCATAACTTTAATATTGTGGAATTTGTTCCCCACGGTATCCAAAATGGTATCGAATATCGGTATTTTTCAAGGTATCGTATTGAATATCGGTATGTAGTGCAGGTACATCAAAATAGTATTGATTATCCTAAAATGTTATTAAATATCGATATTGTTTAAGATATCATATCGAATATCGGTATGTAGCGCACGTACATCAAAATGGTATCGAATATCCAAAATGGTATCAAATATAGTTTTTTTTTTAACGTATCGCATCAAATATCAGTATGTAGCGCACGTACACCAAAATGGTATCGAATATCCAAAATAGTATCGAATATCAATATTTTTCAAGGTAACATCAAATATCGGTATGAAGTGCACATACACCAAAATTGTATCGAATATCCAAAATAGTATTAAATATTGATATTTTTCAAGGTAACATATCGAATATCGGTATGTGGCGCACGTACACCAAAATGGTATCGAATATTCAAAATGGTATCAAATATCGATATTTTTCAAAGTATCGTATTGAATATTGGTATGTAGCGCACATACACCAAAATGGTATCGAATATCCAAAATGATATAAGAATATCGTTTTTTTTCAACGCATCGTATTGAATATCAGTATGTAGTGCACATACACCAAAATAGTATCAAATATCCAAAATAGTATTAAATATCGATATTTTTCAAGGTAACATATCGAATATCGGTAAGTAGCGCACATACACCAAAATGGTATTCAATATCCAAAATGGTATAAGAATATTTTTTTTCAACGTATAGTATCGAATATCAGTATGTAGTACACGTACACCAAAATGGCATCAAATATCCAAAATGGTATTGAATATCAATATTTTTCAAGGTATCATATCAAATATCGGTATGTTGTGCACGTACACAAAAATGGTATCGAATATCCAAAATGGTAGCAAATATCAATTTTTTTTCAACGTATTGTATCGAAAATCAGTATGTAGCGCATGAACAAAAAATGGCATCAAATATTTAAAATAGTATCGAATATCAATATTTTTCAAGGTATCATATCGAATATCAGTATGTAGTACAGGCACACCAAAATGGTATCGAATATACATTTTTTCAATGTATCGTATTGAATATCAGTATGTAGCGCACGTACACCAAAATGGTATCAAGTATCCCAAATGGTATTGAATATTAATATTTTTCAAGGTATCTTATCGAATATCGGTATGTAGCGCACATACACCAAAATGGTATTGAATATCCACAATGGTATCAATATATTTTAAAAGTATGTAGATGACTACACTAAAATGAACTATTCGTTTCTATGGCCAACTTTCTTTTATAGAAATAAATCTATTGGCTTACAGAAAATATGGCTTGAATAAAATTGGTAACACTTCGTTCAATTCTCACTGTTAGCTAGTTGCTTATTAGCATGTGTGTTATTAAGGTATAGCACTTTTAATGTAGAAATGTTGCCAAAAAGTACATTCTAGTTATGGTTTTTCTGAAAAATTGTAGTGAAGCAACTATTCTGACTGCAAACCTGCGCACGTAGTGCACGTACACCATGTAGGAATCAAGGGGGCTCTCTGTGCGATCCAAACTATCCTTTGACTACTTAAAAAGAAACGTGCTTAAATTGAGCAAGTGTGCGCTTGTGGACACTCTTTTAATTCAAGGCAGCTTTAATTAAGTTTGTCCACAAGCTGAGCTTTTACACACCACTAATAGCAGTGGGTGTTCAGCGTTTCGACCAATAACACACCGGGAGCGCCTCGACCCTGCCAGAAGTCTGAGACCAAACAAAAGAGCTTCTGTATGGGAGAAAAAGAGCAGCATGCAGTCATGTAAACCAACACACAAACACACATACACGTGCTCACACACACTTGTACAGCTATCTTTATGGGGACTTCACTTAGACGCACTGAATTCTATACTGTACAGACTGTATATTCTATCCTCTACCTCAATCCAACCCTCTCAAGAAATCTGGCATTATAATTTACTGGTATCGCTATACTTGTGGAGACATTTGGTCTACAGTAATAAAGGTAAACACACACACACGTGCACACACACCCCAATCCTTCACAAACCCACACACTCATATCCCCCAACAACACACACACACACACACACACACACAAACCTACTCAAACACAAACTCCCACAAACCCACACACTCACAAACACACACTCACAAACAAAAACACATACACACACAAAAACCCACAAATAAACACACACACAAATTCACACACTCACAGACTGACACACACAAACACATGCACACACACTCACAGACAAACACAAACAAACAGGCACACAGCCTCACACAAAACACACACTCACGAACAAACACACACACACTTAAACCCAAACACTCACATGCTAAAACACAAACATGCACACGTGCATGCACACACAAACTCACACTTACAGGCGCAAACACTTACAAACACACACAAGCACACACACACACCCTCACAAACACACACACAGACTTACACACAAACACACACTCACGAACAAACACATACACACACAAACCCACACACTTACAAACACACACACACACGCATACTCTTACATACAAACAAACACACAGATTGTCACACTCACAAATAAACACACATAAACCCACACACTCACAAACACCCTCACAACATAAACACACACACACACACACACACACACACACACAAACACACAAACCTACTCAAACACAAACTCACACAAACCCACACACTCACAAACACACACTCACAAACAAAAACACATACACACACAAAAACCCACAAATAAACACACACACAAATTCACACACTCACAGACTGACACACACAAACACATGCACACACACTCACAGACAAACACAAAAAAACACGCACACACCCTCACACAAAACACACACTCAAGAACAAACACACACACACTTAAACCCAAACACTCACATGCTAAAACACAAACATGCACACGTGCATGCACACACAAACACTCACACTTACAGGCGCAAACACTTACAAACACACACAAGCACATGCACACACCCTCACAAACACACACACAGACTTACACACAAACACACACTCACGAACAAACACACACACACTTAAACCCAAACACTCACATGCTAAAACACAAACATGCACACGTGCATGCACACACAAACACTCACACTTACAGGCGCAAACACTTAAAAACACACACAAGCACATGCACACACCCTCACAAACACACACACAGACTTACACACAAACACACACTCACGAACAAACACATATACACTTAAACCCAAACACTCACATGCTAAAACACAAACATGCACACGTGCATGCACACACAAACACTCACACTTACAGGCGCAAACACTTACAAACACACACAAGCACACACACACACCCTCACAAACACACACACAGACTTACACACAAACACACACTCACGAACAAACACATACACACACAAACCCACACACTTACAAACACACACACACACGCATACTCTTACATACAAACAAACACACAGATTGTCACACTCACAAATAAACACACATAAACCCACACACTCACAAACACCCTCACAACATAAACACACACACACACACACACACACACACACACACACACAAACCTACTCAAACAAAAACTCACACAAACCCACACACTCACAAACACACACTCACAAACAAAAACACATACACACACAAAAACCCACAAATAAACACACACACAAATTCACACACTCACAGACTGACACACACAAACACATGCACACACACTCACAGACAAACACAAACAAACACGCACACAGCCTCACACAAAACACACACTCACGAACAAACACACACACACTTAAACATAAACACTCACATGCTAAAACACAAACATGCACACGTGCATGCACACACAAACACTCACACTTACAGGTGCAAACACTTACAAACACACACAAGCACACACACACACCCTCACAAACACACACACAGACTTACACACAAACACACACTCACGAACAAACACACACACACGCATACTCTTACATACAAACAAACACACAGATTGTCACACTCACAAATAAACACAAATAAACCCACACACTCACAAACACCCTCACAACATAAACACACACACACACACACACACAAACACACACTGCAATATAAATGAGACACTCATACAGACAACAAACATCCATCCATCCACTCATTACAATCAGCCTCACATTCCTGTAAATGATTGATCTGTATTCTGTTTACTCACAGACGGCACATTTCTATTGTCGTTTTGATGTTTCAGTCACTGCTCTTCTCCTCTTGCCTCGGAAAACAAGTTGGAAAAGTAATCTTAATCTAAAAGTAGTCAGATTAGGTTACCTAAAATGACACAAATCTGACAAAAGTATTGTCGCCTATCCAAGTTTTTAGAACAACAGATAATAACTCGACTTCTAGTTGATCATTTGGTATCCGTAGTGTTTTAAATGAAAGGCAAAGGCCTCTAGATTATGCTTATTTTACCTAAATAAAATATGATCATGCCTTAATTTTTACCAATTTAAGTAGGACAGCAAGGTCTGACTTTGCTTAGCCAAAAGTCTTGTCACTGAACAGAAATGATCAACCCAAGCTCATTCTGGAAACGTAGCCCCGCGGACGTTTTTTGGAGACCGCGATTTACGTGGCCGGAGGTACGTAAAGGCTGTGCTTGGTTTTTTTCGAGCGAACACTGCGGGGCAGTGTGGCGCCGCTCCGCCCCTCCTCTTCGCGCTCGCCGGCCAACGGCTTGCCTCCGAGTGGAGGGCTTTCCCGATGCAATCAGTTTGTCCGCCTAGCTCACAGCGTTGCATCAGGCGGAGCGGAGGCCCCGGACGAGGAGGAGGAGGAGGAGCCGGCCGCGGTGGAAGACGACCGGGATCGAGTCCGGGGAACAGCAGGTTCCGGAAATCAGGTAAGACGAAAAACGGAATCCGAAAAATAAGGGCGAGAACGCGGCGGGATCCGAAAACGCGGTCGAAATTGAAGACGAGGGCTTTTGCTTTTTTTTTTTTTCAATCCGGCGGCTTTTCGCGTGAGAACGGCGCGGGCGCGAACGCTGCGCGCTCCCGAGAGGCGCCCGAGACGCGAAAAAGCGCGCACATCGGCCTCTCGCGGATCCGCGAAAATAAAAAACGCTCGAATACGTACCTCCCGGGACGTAAATCGCGGTCCGCAGAAACGTCCGCGGGGCTACGTTTCCACAATGAGCCCGGGTTGGAAATGATGTCCAGTATAGAATATAAAGTCCTGCTGCAGTGGAGACAGAGTGAATATTGTGTCTGACTCCATCATGAGCTTGGAGTGCATCCATACATCTTTGCAATGACTCAAATAAATATAGTCATCTGGAATGCCAAAGAAAGCATTTCTGCAGGACTCCCAGAGTTCATCAAGATTCTTTGGATTCATCTTCAACGCCTCCTCCTTCATCTTACCCCACACATGCTCAATAATGTTCATGTTTGGTGACTGGGCTGGCCAATTCTGGAGCAGCTTGACCTTCTTTGCTTTCAGGAGCTTTGATGTGGATGCTGAAGTATAAGGAGCGCTATCCTGCTGAAGAATTCTCCCTCTCCTGTGGTTTGTAATGTAATGGGCAGCACAAATGTCTTGATACCTCAGGTTGTTGATGTTGCAGATCTCTCGCACGCCCCAATACTGAATGTAACCCCAAACCATGATTTTTCCTTCACCAAACTTGACTGATTCTGTGATAATCTTGGGTCCATGCGGGTTCCAGTACGTCGTACACTATTTGTGATGATTGGGATGCAGCTCAGCAGATGGTTCATCATTATTTGTTGCTCTTACAACTGGGATCGACGACAAGACTTTGGTCAGGTAGTGTATTTATTTAGGGTAAATCTTTGATTCTATACACAATATATCAGTATCAGAATGTGAACATCAAATGTCAATTCTAACACATGCAACCTATTATTATTGTCCAGATTTTGAGCCCTTGCCGTTTCATCACTATAGTCATTCGTGTTAAATGTGTGCCAGGTCAAGTTAAAATGGCTTTTCAAGATCTGGCCATGTGGTGAACACTGCCAGTGAAGAAAAAAAAAATCCGAAAAAAGGCACATCGCTCTCCCGCATCTTTTTAATAAGGGACAAACAGAACCAGATGTCTGAAACAGCGGGTGATCTGGGGCATGTGCTCGTCAAATTATGACAAAATATCTCTGAAATGCGCAGAAATGAGGAATGCTAGTGAGTGTCAGTCAGAGTTTGTATGTGCCTGCTGTATGTGTCTTGTAGTGTATTTATATATAGTTAAAAGTTATACTGTAGTTCCATTTAATTACTATCTATATCAGTCCCTACAGGATTTTCCAGGGACATTTATATATGGGGGAAATAAGTGTTGAACACGTCACCATTTTTCTCAGAAAAATTTTTCTTCGCTGTCGCCACTGCCTCGCATGGTTCAGGATTGGTAGAGCTACGCATCGATGAATTGGCTCTTCAGTGTTTGAACTCTCAGTAATGAATAAATCACACTGAACTGAGCTAAACTGAACTGAACTGAACTTAAACACTAAAACCTGAACCACACTGTTCCAGTTACTGAACCACACTGTTCCAGTTACTATGACCATTTATGTGAAGCTGCTTTGACACAATCTACATTGTAAAAGCGCTATACAAATAAAGCTGAATTGAATTAAAAACATCTTTCTAAAGGTTCTGTTGACTTGCAATTTTCCCCGGATGTTGGTAGCAATCAAAGAAATCCATTTATGCAAAGAAAACAAAACTAATTGGTTTACAAATATAGTTATGCTTAATAAAATGAAATGACGCAGGGAAAAAGTACTGAACACATGAAGAAGGTGAAGTGTATTAAAGCAATGAAGGCCCAGACAGCAGCTGGAATTTCTCGGTAGTTCTTCAGCAACCCTCTGCCCTTCCTCAGTTTAAATGATTATTAGCTGCTTCAGTCTTCAGCGTTATTTGCCTCAATGATTGTGTTTTAAAATACACACAAATCTTGTAAAACCCTTATAGTTTCCTGATCTTCAGAACTATTGGACTCTCCAAATACTGGAGGGACTTTTAAGATTTTACGTGAAGCAAATCTTTTCAAAGTAAAAAAAAAAGATAATCAATTCAATCCCAAATGTGAATTTGTTGCGTTTCCATTAAGTTGTTAGAGTGGCTCAGTGTAGTATTGGTAACCTAGCAACCAACAGCAAACCAGGCAAACATAATGGCGTAATGTGGGTGTAATGTTCACTACATCAGAGTTTTTTTTGCAAATGTGTTTCCATCTGCCATTTTTTCCAAAACAATCTCATCTCATTAGTATTCGAAATTTCGCATTCCCGTCACTTGTTTCTCATGCGTTACTGCAACACCTGCATTTACATACAGTAGGGTGATGGAAAACCGGCTAGTGTTTTATTTCTAACTCAAAGCACTTCTGTACGCTCTGTTAAATGAGTGTGAGATCTGGCTACGTGCCTCACCGAGCGCTTTCCCACAAGACCTTTACTAAACTGTGCACAAAAGTGCGTATCGCTCACTGATGGAGAGGAAGTTGAACGTTTGCTAGTGGGATTTTGCCTGATAAGAGCAGGAGTTGAACATTCGTGTTGCTCTGCTACAGCTGATAATGTGTGTGCTTATGTGCTAACACTAGCACCACTGACATTATCAGCAGACTTACATCTTAACCTTGATGTAGTCACGTTTAATAGATTTAACTTCAAATAAATGTACCATCTTAGCCAATAAGGTAACTGTAATGTCACAGGCTTGAAATAATATACAATGTGTTATTTACACCTTGTGAAATAAATTTTAAAGTTGGTATTAAATTCAAATTTATCCATGCATTTATTTAATTATTTATTATTTATTTATTTATTTATTTATTTATTTATTTATTTATTTATTTATTTATTTATTTATTTAATTCATACATTTTCTGACCATATAATATTTAATCAAAATATTTTAATATTAATGTAATAAAATAATATGTAGTGTGTTATTTATATTTGGTAAAATAAATTATTTATAAGTTGGTATTAAATAAAAATGTATCCATGCATTTTTTAAAATTAATTTATTAATTTCTCAATTTATAAATTTATTTATTTATTTATTAGTTTTTTATTTGTTTGTTTGTTTGTTTATTTAATTTTTTTACTATATAATGTCTTATTAAATTGCAATAATATAAATGTCATAAAATAATATGTAGTGTGTTATTCATATTTGGTGAAATAAATTGTTTCTAAGTTGGTATTAAATTAAAATTTATCCATGCAGTTTTTTTTTATTAATTTATTAATTTCTCTATTAATTAATTATTATTTATTTATTGTTTGTTTGTTTGTTTATTTAATTTTTTACTATATAATGTTTAATCAAAATGCAATAACTGCACCTTCTTTCTTTTTTCGGGCTTTACATTTGAGAGGAACGTCAACATCTCAACATACATATTATAGAGAAAAGTCAGTCTATATTGTATTTGTGTCACACACAAAAAAAAAAGCTCATCAAAACACAATAAATGCGACCATATTCTTACAGCCTTAATATAAAGAAGAACACAGCTGCTGCTACCTCTAGCTAAATCCTTAATGTTTTAAAATTATGTTCATCCTTCAATTATATTATACCAGAATTTAGTCGTTCAAATTATAAATAAATTTTTTCTAATAAAAACAATAATGCATATTAATGTTCGTATTTTGATAGACTGTGAACACATATTTAGGAATGAGTGTAAAAGTTTTATGATCAAATAGTTATCATTCATAGAACTAAAATTATTTAATTCGTAAGTAAAATTCTCACATTTCTACTGGTCTGAAAGCATAAGTCAAGATGAATAAGCTTAACATATGTCACACAACCAGCGATCGCTTTCCAGAGATTGCTGGTCCTCACACGAACTCTCAGGACTTCCGCATTCCCCAGGACTACACATTCATACATGCACTGCTTCCAGACACACACGCCTGCTCAGTCATCTATCCTGATTGCATCACCAGCTGGACCTTGTTCACAGACTGATTCCATTCCATTCATAAGCCACTCATTGACGCTACCAGTTTGCCGAGTCTTGTTTTCCCAGTGTGACATTACGAAGCGTTTCTCCCTGTCTTGTTTATCCGTGTTTAGACCCTAGCTTTGCATTCCTTGTTATCCTGTTTAGCCGCCTGCCTTTAGACCTATTGCCTGTTATATTGACGACGATTCTGGACTGCCTTAACATACCCGTTTGCACCTGATTTGACCATTGCTTGCCTGACTTTGAATAAACTGCATATTGGATCTTACCTCCTGTTGTCTCCTGTCACTCCACCCCAGTCGTGGTAACAATATATTGGTAACACTTTAGGTCACAATTATTGCCATTAACTACTGACTTATGACCTGCTTATTATTAGGATATTAACTGTTCATTAGTAGTTATAAGGTATAATCTTATTCTGCATTCCTGTTCCTACTAAAAACCTAAACCCAACTTCAACCATACTAACTATTAATAAACAGCTCATTTGTAGTTTTTTAAGTTAGTAGTGTTAGTTAATGGTTTGTTAATATCATGAACTGTGATCTAAACTAAAGTGTTACTAATATATTTATCCTTTAGGAGGTAGTTAACTTTTACAGTGGTAAAGCTACAAGACAATAACGCCAATATTTATGCATTAAGTCACAATACAATGGGAACATTACAATACAATACAATGGGAACATTGTATGGGAAATGGCAGAAACTGCAAATGCTTGTAGTTTCTGCCAACTCGACTCTACACCATAACTTTTCAATCCAGACGGACGGGGCAAACATTACTGCATCCAAAATGGTGAAAAGCCTTGGAGTAACGATTGATGACCAACTAAACTTCTCTGACCACATCTCTAGAACTGCTCGATCGTGCAGATTCACACTCTATAACATCAGAAAGATCCGACCCTTCTTATCTGAACATGCAGCTCAACTCCTTGTTCAAGCTCTTGTTCTCTCCAAACTGGATTACTGTAACTCTCTACTAGCTGGGCTTCCAGCTAACTCTATCAAGCCTCTTCAACTGCTCCAGAATGCAGCAGCACGAGTTGTCTTCAATGAACCTAAACGAGCACATGTCACTCCGCTGCTAGTCCGTTTGCACTGGCTGCCAGTTGCTGCTCGCATCAAATTCAAAGCTCTGATGTTTGCCTACAAAGTGACTTCTGGCCTTGCTCCTTCTTATCTGCTCTCGCTTCTGCAGATTTATGTGCCCTCCAGAAACTTGCGTTCTGTGAATGAACGTCGCCTCGTGGTTCCATCCCAAAGAGGGAAAAAATCACTTTCGCGAACGCTCACGCTCAATCTGCCCAGTTGGTGGAATGAACTCCCTAACTGCATCAGAACAGCAGATTCACTCGCTACTTTCAAGAAACGACTAAAAACCCAACTATTTAGTCTCCACTACACTTCCTAATCTGTAATTGCCTCTCTGAATATCACACTAACTGTACAAAAAAATAAATAAATAAATAAATAAAAAATAAAAATAAAAATAAAATAAATAAAATTTTTTTTTTTTTTTAAATAAATAAAAAATACTAATACTACTAATACTTCCCTTCTTAGACTTTACAGACCTGAAACTTGCCTATAGCACTTATTCATTGTTGCTCCTGGTTGTGTAAATTGCTTCCTTGTCCTCATTTGTAAGTCGCTTTGGATAAAAGCGTCTGCTAAATGACTAAATGTAAATGTAAATGTAAGAACAGACAAGTGTACATTTAAAAGTACAGTTTTCCCAAAAATTTAATTTTTCAAACAACTTAATGACCCTCAAGTGATTCCAAACCTTTTTTTTTTTTGTTCTATTCAACACAAAAGAAGACAATCTGAAACTGGTAACCATTGACTTCCATAGTAGGGAAATGAAACACTATGGAAGTCAATGGTTATCAGTTTTTATCCTCACTCGATGTATCTTCTTTTGTGTTTAACAGAAAACAGGAAGGAGTAAAAGGTGATTAAATAATAAGAGGATCTACAGTTTTGAGTGAACTATAACTTTAAGACGTCATAGACACTATATAGACACAGATAGACACCTACCATTACCGCAGCAATGTCTTCAGGGTTGTCGCCATCGAGGTCAAATTTGAAGGTGACCATCTTATCATTGTGAGTCTGTAGCTGACATTCAACCACCCGGTCCACTTTATCAGACAACTGTGGATAACAACACACACACTGTGTGTTAGTCGGGAAATGTATTCATGCATTTAGCTTTGCAAAATTATTTATGCATAATAGCCTAAATAAATATAATTCTCTTTGAGATCTCCATGTGTGTGTGTGTGTATGCGCGACTGTGCATCGGTCATCCTCTGAGCTGATTGTGTTTGACTGTGCGTTTACTGTTTATCTCTTGAGCCCTTTGAACGCTAATCAATGCAAGCCCAAAGGGTCTTTATGAAACAAATGAGCGGGGACATACTGTACCCACACAGAGAACGATCACACGTAAATGCTGAACATCTTGAATTCACATGCGATATCATATTAAGCTAAAACCATCTGCACTGCTCTCTATATATTTGTCTCTATCATCATCTAAAGGGTTTACAGAAGCAGTGGAATGGACTGGTGAGTGGATGCATCATTAATTCCTATTAATTCAATTCAATTTATTCGTATAGCGCTTTTCACAATATTTATCGGTCCAAAGCAGCTTTCAGAAATGGTGGAAATTATTATATTGGAGTCAAAATGTGAGATGTTAAGTTGTTGTGTATATCCTGGGCAGTATAGATCTGAAGGCAAAATTATTATATATTATATGGGTCAATATTATTAGCCCACTTGAGCATAAATATTTTATTCCATTGTCTACAGAACAAACCACTGATCCCCTTCAGAGGGAACCTCAACGTGTGTCTGAGACACTTTGGGAGTACGCTAGACGACCAATCACTCTAAAGAGTAAGAAAACTGGGCAATGAAAACTGGCCCCCGTTGCAAATCCGCTCGCGAAAAGTACACACTCAGGCCCTGTTTACACTGTCTTTGTTTTTAAATGGCATTTTAGAACGACAACGATTTGACATCCACAGTGGCGTGTAGCATTTCTGAGCAGCCCTCCTTCCTCTCTACCTCTGAAAATGCACATCACGTGACCACACAGACACAGCCTTGCGCTCGAGACAGCAGGTCCAGGCAGTCAGAGGGCTGCTTCAATCTTTCACTCACTTGTACTTAGTCATTTTAGTGAACACCTCAGATACTGTTGGCTGGTTCCTGTTGGTTGTACGTCTTTTTTACCGACGCCATTATAACGACACAGATCACTGCCTATTCACGAGTCCCGCAGAAAAAGTGATTGACAGGTGGTAATTATGTGTGTGTCTTGCCTTTATTCATTTACTGTAGGATTTGTTTATGGGTAAAACAAAGACCATGCAGGTCAGGTAGTTTAAACGGTAGGCTACAAATAATAAATTGGTCATTAATTAATTATTCATAATCGAAAATCGAATCGAATCGTGCCTTTAGAATCGAAAATGTAATCGAATCGAGGATTTGGAGGATCGTGACACCCTTAGTATATATATATATATATATATATATATATATATATATATATATATATATATATATATATATATATATATATATATATATATATATATATAAACAAAAAAAAAATGTTGGTTATTGGACTGATTGGGTAGCTATACTTGTACAGAGAAAATTAGGAACTGTTTAAAATGTTTTAAGACCTACAACACAATATTTCAGTGAATTTAAGATTTTTTAAGGCCTAAAGTTTTGCATTTGAAATGTAAGACTTTTTAAGACCCCCTGGCATCCTCAAACAAAGTTCACATACCCGTAACCCTGCTCTCTAACATGTGATCTCAAATGAATCAATCATTATATTGAGCACTTATTATTGGATGTGTATGTGACGGGATGAAATCGTGAATTTTTCTCACCCCTGTAATGCGCAGGCGGGACCGCGTTCTCCTCCTAAACAGCTTCCCTGCTGTGCGTCTGGCAGCAGCTTTACTGCCTTGCTCCGACTGTCCCTCGTAGCCATCGCTCAAGCCTGACGTCACATCTGAGGCATAGCTGTGGACATAAATATATGACAGATTACAGACAAAAGGGCATCTGCGTAAAACAAACGCTGGAATAGTTCATTTGGCTGTGGCGACCTCTGCAATAGAGACTAAGCCGAAGGAAAATGAATGAAACCAGTAGCCATTGACTTCAATTGCATATTTTATCCTACTATATGGATGTTAATGACTAAAACAGAACCTAAAAAGGAAAACAACTTAAGTTTAAGTAAATGATGAGTCAATTTCAACCCGGGCTCATTGTGGAAACGTAGCCCCGCGGACGTTTCTGCGGACCGCGATTTACGTCCCCAGTAGGTACGTATTCGAGCAGTTTTTGTTTTCGCGGATCCGCGAGAGGCTGCTGTGCGAACTTTTTCGTGTCTCGGGCGCCTCTCGGGAGCGCGCGCCGTTCGCGGCCGCGCCGTTCTCACGAGAAAAGCCGCCGACTCGGCCGCCCTCCTTTTCCTCCTGCTCCTCCTCCTCCTTCCCTAAACCCGAGCGACGGTTTGCAAAAGCCGTCCAGAAAAAAAAAAAAAAAAGCAAAAGCCCTAGTCTTCGATTTCGACCGCGTTTTCGGATCCCACCGCGTTCTCGCCCTTATTTTTAGGATTCCGTTTTTCGTCTTACCTGATTACCGGAACCGCTGTTCCCCGGACTCGTTCCCGGTCGTCGTCCCCGCAGCCGGCTCCTCCTCCTCCTCCGGGACCTCCACTCCGCCGACGCAATGCTGTGAGCTAAGCGGACAAACTGGTTGCACCGGGAAAGCCCTCCACTTGGAGACCAGCCGTCGGCCGGCGAGCGCGAAGAGGAGGGGCGGAGCAGCGCCACACCGCCCCGCAGCGTTCGCTCGAAAAAAACTAAACGCAGCCTTACGTACCTCCGGCCACGTAAATCGCGGTCTCCAGAAACGTCCGCAGGGCTACGTTTCCAGAATGAGCTTGGGTTGGTCAATTTTCATAGTTGAGTGAACTACCCCTTTAAGTTCAACCATTTAAACCATTAAACATTGTCATTCATCTGAAAAATAACAAACAATTTAACACATTTCTGAACACATTTCACTAAGTGTATTACTTCTATAACAGGGAAAGTTTATCTTCTTGTACCTAAGAAGAAAAGACTCCTGGACAGCGAAATGTATTTTTAACTGCACTGTTTTGTGGAAATCCAATACCACGGCCAAAGAAAAAGAACTACTCGTAGTATTTGCATTGGCTTTGTCTTTACTGAAGTTCCACACGCAGTTAGAGGCCGTGTTTGACTTGGGCCCGTAGGGACGCGGAGTCCATTCTGAGCTTGTTTCTGTGAGCTAATTGTGTCTCCCAGGTCTTTTACCAACACAAGCCTCTGTTTTATCCAAACACTGGGCTTCCTACGAGGCCCACAAACCTTTATAGCCAGCCTACCGCTTGGCGATCTTTGGCTCTATTGAAAGATTTCAGGCTGTTGAGGAACGTCAAGTTCTTATGAGCGGAAAACAATGTTGTAATGGCGAGCATTCGTTAGGGACGGTGTCCAAGAGCCCTGTGGTGTATAAACAGTATCCTATAGGACATAAAACGTGTTTTTTTTGTTACGAAAGATGAGAGGAGGGATGAAAACATGAGCCCTACTGAGCACAAAGTCATTAGTACATCATCATTTAGGAGTAAAAAGACATTTGAAGCATTTTAAGGTACAATTATTGCTATTAATAAACCATTATCTATGACTTTTGCCTCAATAAACTGCTAAGCTCATGCTTATTAATAGTATTAAGGTAGCAGTTGGGTTTAGCTAATGTGTAGGATTAGCTATGTGGAATAAGATCATGCAGAATATGTGCTTTATAAGTAACAGACAACAGCTTATTATTAGACATGCTATTAAGCAACTAGTTCATATATATAAATATATATGTGTGTGTGCAAACCTACCAACTGAGAGTGACATTGAGATGAATATGTATATATGAGTGCAAAGTAAGTGTCATAGTAACTTTTAATCTGGATTATAAGGGCTTACTCACACTATGCCATCCGTACCGTGCCCAGGCCCGTTTCCCCGATCGTTTGAGAAGTGTGAGTGTGCTGAATCGGGCTCAAGCACGGTTCACTTGGCCGGACCTGGCCCGTTTGGAAGAGGTGGGCCTGAGCGCAGTTCACTTGGGCTTTGGTGCGGTACACTTGTAGTGTGAGTGCAAAACGCGCCAAAGCCCGAAACTGAAAGCGAGACGTGACTTTTAAGGGGCTGTTTCATATGGATTTATTAATCAATTTTACTGTTCAGTGAACGCAAACTGCCGTAGTTTATTAAATACGCAAACCCCTCACTGCACGACAGCTGCGCCTTCAGCAGACCTCCTCATTCCTGCAGCACGAGAGCTTTATGATTGTTTATGAGCGCCAAAAGTGGCAGATCTATTCGGCGAAATATCTGACTGCGTGTCACAGCATCCCTAAGGACTGTTTGGCGAAATATTTGACTGCATGTCACTGCATAACAAACGATTTAAACGATATAATGAGCAATCTCTGCTGTGCTGAGCGAGAGCGCTCACTGAACAGTGCAGCATCGATGACGTAAGCGTGCCCAGGCCTGATTGTAATGTGAGTGCGGGCCGTCGGGAGACAGGAGGGGGGACAAGTGTGCTTTGCCCCGGTTCGAGGCAACTGTACATAGCGTGAGTACTGCCTAACATTAATTTCCTTTCAAAAGCAGCCCATGTCAAAGTAGGCGGAGCCCTAGACAAGGGCGCCTGCAGGATTTTATTCCAAGGTACGCACAAATCCGGCACCGCCCCGCCCCCTTCCCCAATCATGTCAATAAACACATTATTTAAGGGCATTCATTACCACATCATTCGTTTCCTTTTTAATTTTAATTTAAATTTTTTAAATTGTTGAAATCTAAATGTAATAAAAGCACATCAGCACCAAGGAAAAATCAGGGTAATCTTTAAAATTATGACATATTTAAAAAATTGCAAATATATGACAGAAGATTGTGATAAAAGACAATTACTGACGCATTAATTAAATCCTTACTTTCCACTGACCGACAATCATCCACCTGCAGAGTTGAGTAGTAGATGGCTCAAACAAAAAATATAATTATTTTGGGGGGAAAAAAAATATAAAACTAGTTTCAGGGAAGCCTATATTAAACTGTTTTCCATGTTGTGCCGGTCAATTACAATCTAATTCATTTAATTAAATAATTTGAATGAGCAGGACAAAGTATGCCTGTTCGCAACATCACTGAACATGTTCCCACATCAATAAACACATCACGTAAAGATTACCATCAAGAATGCATTATTATATGGTGTCATGTCTTTGCAATCAAAACATATCGGTAGCACTTTATAATAACTACACACTATAAATCATTTATTAAGCATTAGCAAATAGTGAACTCATTATTTGTTAAGCATTAACTCTACATTAATAAACGTTTGTAAGCAGTTTATAACTGCAGCTACAAATGCTCTATTCTTGACTTATATGCAGCTATATAATGTGTTTAATGACTGTATTTTCATACTTAGTTAATGATGTATTTTTCATTACTAAATTAAGTATTGCATTATTTACAAACCGTTTGTATTTAAGAGTAGTTGAGGGTTTTTAGGATCATTCAGAATGAGGTAGTAAATGATTAATAAACTATTGACATTAACGTTTGTATGTCTTATTATTCAGGCATATACTAATAGTTAACTAATATGTTAATAAATGCTTTATTAACTCAACTTCATGCAGTTTTGTGACCTAATCTAAAGTGAGGACTATTTATGCTTTATAAATCCCTTATAAATTACAAATAAAGGCTCAGAATCAATTGAACAATAATCTGTGCAATCTTTCTAAAAAGTAAAATGACTGTAAAGTTTAAACATTGCCAAATAACAGGAGTGTCAAAATATGACATCTAACTGGATAAAACAACAATATAATAATTAAACAATATAATAAGATGTGATGTTTAAACTCTACACTGATTCTATTTTAGATCAGGTTGCAAAGATTGATTTTTTTTTATAGTACAGTTTCATTTGTATATCTTTAAATGAATAGGAATGAATAATGTCATTCTTCCTGTTTCGAATTTAACTGAGCCTTTATTTGTCATTTAAGTATGAAAATACAATCATTAAACACATTATATAGGTGCTTATAAGTCAAGAATCGAGAATTTGTAGCTGCAGTTATAAACTGCTTACTAACGTTTATTAATGTAGAGTTAATGCTTAACAAATAATGAGTTCACTATATGCTAATGCTTAATAAATTATTTTTAGTGTGTAGTTATTATTAAGTGTTACCGATATGTTTTGAATGCAAAGACATGACACCATATAATAATGCATTCTTGATGGTAATCTTCCCTATTGGAAAGAGGCAAAATGTGTAGTCGGGGCAAAAACAGCCACTAACACAATGAAAGGGCAGTACATTTTTGGAATTTCTTACATTTTTCAAATCATTTTCACAAAATATGTTTCAAATTAAGATTTGTCGCCAAAAGTCATCCCATTTGCTGAAACTTAAGACTCAAAATTTCCCCAGAGTGGATGAAAATACCCCCAACAGCACACAAGAGTTAAATAACCAAAAAACTCCAGTACTGACCTCCAAATGGATTTCCTTTTGGCCTGAAGTTATATATATATACAATGGTGTTACAATATACACATTGTTTTTTTTAAGCTCTGTGAACATTTTTTACCATAGCACAGATGAGAGAATGCCTGATGCACAAAGGAAGCAAAGGTGTTTACCTGTCTACAGGTGAGGAGAAAGGGCTGAGTGGTCCTCTTTCAGTTTTGGCAGACACGGCAATACTCTGAAGAAACAAATAGGCTTTTAGTTACACTAAGTACCTATTAAAGAGACAGTTGACCCAAAAATGAAAGTTTACACACTATTTTTTTATTTTTCATTACTCACCCGCAAGTGTTTCCAAACATTAATGACTTTCTTAAGAAGATATTTTGAAGAAAGCTGGAAACTGGCGACCGTTGACTAGCATTTTACAGCTTTCTCCAAAATATCTTCCTTTGTGTTAAACGGAATAAAGTAACTCAAACATGTTTAAGAGTGAGTAAATGATGACTGAACTTTTACTTTTAGTTGAACTATCCATTTAAGCACTTCCTGCTAAGGTAAATTGAGTTTTAATAAGTCTACTGAACTTCATTCATTCATTTTCTTTTTAGCTTAGTCCCTTTATTAATCTGGGGATGCCACAGCGGAATGAACCGCCAACTATTCCAGCATATGTTTTACACAGCGGATGCCCTTCCAGCTGCAACCCATCACTTGGAAACATCCAAACACACGCATTCACACTCATACACTACGGACAATTTAGCCTACCCAAGTCACCTGTACCGCATGTGTTTAGACTGTGGGGGAAAGCGGAGCACCCGGAGGAAACCCATGTGAAAGTGGGGAGAACATGCAAACTCCACACAGAAACGCCAACTGAGCCAGCTGAGGCTTCAACCAGCGACCTTCTTGCTGTGAGGAGACAGCACTACCTACTACGCCACTGCGTCGCCCTCTACTAAACTCATCTATAAGTAAGACCAGGGCTGCATTTAAAATCGCATACTTCCCTATTATATAGTATATGAAAAACAGTATATGAGCCAAGTACTATGTCTGAATTCATAGTGGTGTAAAAAAGTATGCGACAAGTACCCGGATGATCTATTACAAATGCCTGATGTAGTACATCCCAATTCCTGTCATGCTCCTCATATTCATACTATAACCAGTGTTGAGTGTAATTGGTTACAAAAGTAACTAGTTACAGTAATTAAATTACAGTAATTAAAAAGTAAGGGATTGCTTTTCATTTTCAGGTCAATTAATAATTAGTTAATTACAGTTACTTATAATGTACTTGTTTAAATTCAACAGTTCTGGATCAATCAATTAGGGTAAGCAGAGTAATTCATTGATCAAGTAGATTGAACATGCTCGAGAAACTATGAACAGAATGTCAGAAATTCATGGTAACATACTGTATGGTGTGGATAAAACATAGTGACATCGCTTTGAAATGTTTTCATGCATGTAATTGTATAATTCTTAAAGAGTTACAGTTTTTAATCAAGCTAAAATATCCTGTTTGGCTCAGATTTAAAGAATTAAAAGTGTTTCATTTCTATTGTCTATGCGGAATTGAGATTTATATGTAATAAGCTCTTTTAAATAAATTAATTTAATCATTTATTGAGACAGAGCCATTAAAATTGCAATTTCAAGAGTTCACACTTTGCTGGTGATTGGTTATAAAGCGTGTTTGGCATACTGTCCTGGGAGAGAGCCCTGAGCTCGTAAGATCCTCGAACCCGGGGCTCCCTCTCATTTAGAGGGCGAGACAGGAGTTTAAGCTCAGGATAGATCTCGAGAACTCCCCTGCGGTTTGTAGCTTATGACCAATTAGGGACTACTATGAATGGATAACTGGCAGCACGTCTATGGTGGCAATTTAGATTAGTCAATTAAGGGTTAAAACCAGTGACATTCTTGCTGTAAGGCAACAGCACTAACCACCAGGCCGCCATGCCGCCCAATATAGGAAAGGAGGAGCAGTAGGGGTGGAAGGGGGGATTCTTCAAAACAAAGATGTCTGTGGTGTGGAACTTTGGTTATTTATGACGACTTAGGAATCGTCTGATTGGTGAATCATGTGCTAGCTAATGCGGGACCAGCCGTGATCAATCATAAGCATGTGATCCTCTCGAAATTTGTTTATCAACAAACTTAAACAATTATAATGATGTATCTAATGTATATAACAATGTATATAACACTTTTCTAATGGTCAGGTAGTAAATTCACATTCAAATGTAGTACCTACTCGAGTAGTAGGTGATTTCGGATGCAGCCATTGTTTGTAGGTTTGTACTCACTGAAGGGAAACGGAGAGCTGGGATTGGTGGGCTAATAATGGGCGGGGCATCAATGGGTGTGGCCGGCTGGGAGAGGCGGGTTGGAGAATAGCTAACGTTCCCTGTTGAAGCCTCGGTACAATCCTGTGATCCAGAGGGACTGAGATATCCATCAGTCTCACAGTCGGCTGGAGGAAAACAAAGAGAAACAGACAGTCAGTTGCAGAGTGAGGAGTCACACTAATGATTCAAATGGCTGAGTATTAAACTTCATATTTGGAGTTACAAATAAAATTTACCAACACCTGTCTCGTTAGTTCGATTTCTAAACGTTCAAATCACACAAAATCTGCAGAAAGTCACATCTAATACGAGCCCCTCCTCCCAGAATATCATCAATCTATAGCGATCGCTTATTGGTTCCTGTAATACAAGGCAGGGCTTCATTAACCTCATTGACCGTTACACTTTTCCCCATTCAAAACTATACGAGTGATGAGTCTTGTGTATTCTATAGTCTTTGGTATTCTCAAATTGCTAAAATTGTATTTATAATCACTTTTAGCACTAGATATTGAATGCAACCCGGGCTCATTGTGGAAACGTAGCCCCGCGGACGTTTCTGCGGGCTGCGGTTTACGTCCCGGGAGGTACGTATTAGAGCGGTTTTTGTTTTCGCGGATCCGCGAGAGGCCGCTGTGCGCGCTTTTTCGCATCTCGGGCGCCTCTCGGGAGCGCGCGCCGTTCTCGCGCGAAAAGCCACCGGATCGGCCGACTCGGCCGCCATCCTCTTCCTCCTCCTCCTCCTCCTTCCCTAAACCCGAGCGACGGTTCGCAAAAGCAGTCCAGAAAAAAAAAAAAAGCAAAAGCCCTCGTCTTCGATTTCGACCGCGTTTTCGCATCCCACCGCATTCTCGCCCTTATTTTTCGGATTCCGTTTTTCGTCTTACCTGATTTCCGGAACCTGCTGTTCCCCGGACTCGATCCCGGTCGTTGTCCCCGCGGCCGGCTCCTCCTCCTCGTCCGGGGCCTCCGTTCCGCCGACGCAACGCTTTGAGCTAAGCGGACAAACTGGTTGCATCGGGAAAGCCCTCCACTCGGAGGCGAGCCGTCGGCCGGCGAGCGCGAAGAGGAGGGGCGGAGCGGGGCCACACCGCCCCGCAGCGTTCGCTCGAAAAAAACGAAACGCGGCCTTACGTACCTCCGGCCACGTAAATCGCGGTCTCCAGAAACGTCCGCGGGGCTACGTTTCCAGAATGAGCTTGGGTTGATTGAATGCTTGATTCTGATCAACTATATCCATTTCATGTTGGCGCCAATAGCCTTGTGGTTAGTGCGTTGACACATGGCACTGAGGTGTTCGCGGTGACCCGAGTTCAATTCCCGGCTTGAGGTTCTTTGCCGACCCTTCCTCTATCTCTGCTCCCCATAGTTTCCTGTCTCTGAATCTCCACTGTCCTATCACAATAAAGGTGAAAACCCCTATAAAAAAAAAACTATAATAGTTTCAGAATTATACTACAAAACAATGCAGTAAACATCTCCTATTTTTCCTTCTGTTCATTTTTCCTCCATATACAGTATAAATATGGTAATAAAATGAGTTGTTTAAAGAGACGTATACATAGGTTTTGTTACAAGGTATTGGAAATGTTGCCAGTGTAAAAATTAATACAGATAATAAAATAATAATAATACAGTAAATCTACTGTTTAATTTTACAGCGTCCTACATTTTGTACAGTGTCCACTCCAAAGTGTCTAAACTCCATAATGTACTACCTATACCCTCACCCTTCACCTTCCCTGATGCGCATACACACACAGTTGCTATTAAAAAGAGTTTATTTGTGGAAGTCAGTTGACTGTGATGTGCTGTTTTCAGGAGAGCTGCTGGACTTAACGCGGCGTGAAAGAAACATTGAGGAAGATTTAGGGCACTGCTCCGTATAGTTTACATGAGGCTCAGTGGACGTCTTGAACCCGCTGATCTACTGTTAAACAGAGGTTACCTAACATCGCCCTGCCTGCTGTATTATTGGTCATTCAATGGGTTTATAAAAACAGATTTTCTTTATTCACATCATTTATTTCATTTAGTTTTTTCTTTCCACTTTGACTTTTGTATATCAAAGGCTTTAATTGTATTTAATTATAGCCAAATTGTGACCACAACGCCTTAGTTGGGGACTGGATTTGTTAATAGGGTAAAACTTGGATTCTCTATAGAGATACTGTATTTTATTTTTGAATCGATATAAGTATTAGTCACTAAGAGTCATGAAACTCTTGACTAAATTTATTTATGTGCGTTGAACATCGGCGGTTCATTCCGCCGTGGCAACCCCTGATGAATAAAGGGACTAAGCCAAAGGAAAATAAATAAATGAATCTGTTGAACATCAATTAAAATAACATTAGCATGTGTTAGCTTTAATTGTAGCGAACAACTGGCTAAGTTTGAGCTTTTACCCACTAGTTTAATCTTCTTCTGGCTTTAAAATGTGACCCTGGATCACAAAACGTCTTATGTTACACAGGTATGTCAGAACTATTAGCCCCCCTTTTAATTTTTTGTTTGTTTTTTAAATATTTCCCAAATGATGTTTAACAGGGCAAGGAAATTTTCACAGTATGTCTGATAATATTTTTTCTTCTGAAAAAAGTCTTATTTGTTTTATTTCGGTAAGAATAAAGGCAGTTTTTATTTTTTTTATGAGCCATTTAAAGGTCAAAATTATTAGCCTCTTTGAGCAAATGTTTTTTCCGACTGTCTACAGAACAAACCAAGACTAAAACTTCCTAAAGACCATCAAGAATAAAATTTCGGTCTTATATAGGAATAAAAACGCTAAAGATTTTTTTAAGACCCAGCAGGTTTTTTTTACTTGCCCCATCAAAAACCTAATTCTAATAAGTTATTTATTATCCACACATATTTTAAACAGCTAAATGTATGAAAAACTGTTTCGGTTTAACCCCCTCCCCCACCCCCCAATCTCACCCCCCTCTTCACTTTCATCCGCGACACCTTTAAACCTTCCCTGCTCTTTACTTTCATCCGCGACACATCCACCCACCAAGCCGTCCCCACAGTTTTGTGTTTTGTTTGCGACAAACACCCACTCCACAGCTTCTCTTCACTTTCGTTTCTCCACTATCGTCCGCGATACGATCAGAATGATGTCATAGGGCCCGTACCGGCGAGCGGGGCCCTTGTGTATCGGTGCCGGTGGTCATCCCATTTAATTAGCATTATTCAAAATGATTCTGAGGAAAAAAATACGAATAAATTAAGGATCAGATGCTTACAGGTCGCTGAGGAGCAGCTCGTTTGTCGGATGTGGAAGTGCTGATCAGCCTCTGGTTCCTCTGGTTCCGGTGGGAAGCCCCCGTTAATCCCAAAATCTGATGATCCAGTAGCAGGAGAGCGGACGGGCTCTGGAAAGAGAGGTGTGGATGGGATCTGCACGGGAGATGGAGTAGGGGTTTCAGACATCTGAACGGTGGATCTGGGAGACAGCAGCTCGGGTTCTTCCTCAATGATCCCTTCTTTTTTCTTCTGCTGCTCTTCTGCTAGTCGCCGATGTTTTTCCCGCTGGCGTTTGATGGCCGTCACGCGGTCTCGCATGGCTTTGGCCACCAGCTTGTAGTCTGCCTCGCAAACGAAGCCCAAAACCACCTGTGAAAGACAAGTTTTAGGCGCATAAATAAACATACTGTAATATTAGCATGTTTAGCACATTGTTAGCATAGGTTAGCATTATTAAAGGTCCCGTGAAGTGCTTTGAAATTTGCATTTTTTGTTCTAGGTGTGACAATTGTAGCTAAAACATGAAGAGAGGGTGGGGCATATAGTGGCTCCTCCCCTTTAAAAAAACAAGAGTGTTTCGTTTTCATGATCTGAATTTCAGGTTTTGAATTTTAGGATATTTAGTTTGATGCTAAATTAAAAAAAAACTCACTCTTGATCACATTTGATGATGATTGATGATGATTTGATGATGATTTAGCAAACTAAACAGACCTTTTATTCCCGGTTGCTTTGCGCAAGTCCTGTCTTGTTGATATGATTATATGCGTTACTACGGAGACATGTAAATATGCAGCTGTCAATCAATATTGGTGGGCGGGGGGACCACACTCCTACGTCAAATTGCGTTCAGTCTGAAAACCGCTCCAATTGGTCCACCATTTTTGTGTTGTTAAATGGAAAAAAAGGACTGTGTGTGTTTATGTCCCCCTAAAATGACCACCTATACACTATACCTACACACATGTCTGTCCAAACAGCTTGAAAAGTAGATTTCTTACCATAGGTGCCGTTTAAATCTCAGATGTTCAATATTCAAGTTATGAAATTCAAATTCAAATTAAGAAATTCAAATTCAATAAATTTTTAACGGCATATAAAAATTCTGATTTATTAAATAACAATTGTCAGTAATTAAAATTAACACAATTCAAATTCAGATTTTGGCATATTTTTTTTTAAATTAATTCTCAGAACAAGACAACATGTTTAGCTTGTCTAGAAAATGCTTCTTGATTTAAAGGCGCAGTATGCAAGTTTGACACCCAGTGGTTGAACTAGGTATTGCATTCCTTGACCAAAACGCATTTTCACTCGGCTCCTCCTCTGACGAGTCCAGGTTGCCAGATTGACGTGAGTGTGCTGACTATTGAGCCAAAAGGCTGATTTAAGGCTGATTTGAAGCGTCTCTTATATAAAAGAAACGGCACTTGATAGAAGGAATTTTTTTCATACTAAAATAAGTTTTAAGTCGTGTTGTTAGGACACGGGGTTACAATGTAACCTGCTCACCTAATGTTTACGTTTATAATATTCATATTATTTGGTAATTAATAACCACATCATGTGGAACTCTGAATCTGCGTCTCATTTTGGAGTCGGCTACTGTCCACCGGAGGTCACATTTTTGGTCGCGTGCACATGCTATGAGAGCCTTGCTGACTGAATAAATGAAATACGCTGTTTTCCCCAAAGGCAACCCAAGGGTGCTGAAATATAATTGGCTAAGCTGGCATTGGGCGGGTTAAATGACCAAAACAAAGACAGACGTTTTGGCACATAACACACATTTTCAAAGCAGAATATCTGACTTCAGCATTGTTTTTCAGATGAACAAGAATGTTCACTTAGCATGTTTCTTAATTATCTGCAAACATATTAGTGTATTTCTATGCTAAGAGTCAACAACTTACATACAACACCTTTTTGCAATAGAAACATAACAAAAACGCATTTTTTTGCAGTGCTAAAGTAGATTTGAGCTTGGCATAAAGTTTATGAAAATGACTCTACAGTGCAGATCTCAATAAACTTTCCACCCAACTTCGGAACAGTGTGTTTCCAATGAAACAATGTCGGCCATTGAAGCCTCCATCAGCACATGGGCTCATCAAATAACACAATAACCCGCCGTCGATGCGACTTAACGATAAATTTGTTCTTGATGAAAAGCAGACAAGATGAGAGATAAAAGGAGGATTGTGATAGGCCGGCCTTATAATAAGTTGGACTGCAGACTGGACAAGAGAAAGGATTGAGTTTCACAACACCGGGCACGTGACCCTCTTCCTCCTTTGGCCCCCTGCTCTCACATTTCCACGTCGATGATTAAAAAGCGATGCCCTTGAAAGCGTTATGCAACACGCAGCAGGGTTACACAGGCCCCGGTGTTTCGGGATGAAGTGAGCGCTGTCCCGCTATGTCAAGAAAAGCGCTGGCAGGAGATGCATATTCAGGTGTGTTTGAAAGCGTGCAGGAAGGTCAGGAGTTCAGTGACGGCCCACATTATTGACACAGGAGGAGGAAAGTCATCAAGTCGGAGTGAGGACAGACTGCTGGAAACCAGCAACACTCTGAAGGTCATTAAGAAAATCTTGGAAAGTCATGAGATACACAAGATTAGGTCCCAAGAGCTAAAAGAGGTCAAGAATGTTTCTGCGTCATGTTTGAACCCGAAAACAAATTGTTTAATCAAAAACAAATTTACAGTGCATCCGGAAAGTATTGATAACGCTTCTACAGCCTTATTCCAAAAAGGATTAAATTAATTGATTTCCTCAAAATTCTACACACAATACCCCATAATGACAATGCGAAAAAAGAGCTTTTGAAATTGTTGCAAATTTATTAAACATAAAAACCATGAAAAAGCACCTGTACATCAGTATTCAAAGCCTTTGCCGTGAAGCTCTTAATTGAGCTCAGGTACATTCTGTTTCCACTGATCATTCCTGAGATGTTTCAGCAGCTTAGAGTTCACCTGTGGTCAATTCAGCTGATTGGACATGGTTTGAAAAGGCATACACCTGTCTATATAAGGTCCCAGGGTTGACAGTGCATGTCAAAGCACAAACCAAGCATGAAGTCAAAGGAATTGTCTGTAGACCTCCGAGACAGGATTGTCTCGAGGCACAAGGCTGGGGAAGGTTACAGAAAAAGTTCTGCTGCTCTGAAAGTTCCAATGAGCACAGCGGCCTCCATCATCTGTAAGTGGAAGATGTTTGGAATCACAAGGACTCCTCCTAGAGCTGGCCGGCCATCTAAGCTGAGTGATCGGGGGAGAAGGGTCTTAGTCAGGGAGGTGATCGATAACCCTATGGTCACTCTGTTTGAGCTCCAGCATTTTTCTGTGTTAAAGAAGGACAACCATCTGTGCAGCAATCCACCAATCAGGCCTGTATGGTGGAGTTGCCAGACGGAAGACACTCCCCGGCTAGAATTTGCCAAAAGGCATCTAAAGGACTCTCAGACCATAAGAAACTAAATTCTCAGGTCTGATAAGACTAAAATTGAACTCTTTGTAGTGAATGCCAGGCGTTACGTTTAGAGAAACCCAGGCAGCACTCATCACCAGGCTAACAGCATCCCTACAGTTAAGCATGGTGGTGGCGGCATCATGCTGTGGGGATGTGTTTCAGCAGCAGGAACTGGAAGACTAGTCAGGATAGAGGGAAAGATGAATGCAGCAATGTACAGAGACATCCTGAATGAAAACCTGCTTCAGAGTGCTCTTGACCTCAGACTGGCGACTGTTCATCTTCCAGCAGGAAAATCACTCAAAGCGCACCGCCAAAATATCAATGGAGTGGCTTCACAACAACTCGGTGAATGTCTTTGAGTGGCTCAGCCAGAGCCCAGACCTAAATCCTATTGAACATCTCAGGAGAGATCTGAAAATGGCTGTACACCGTCGCTTCCCATCCGACCTGATAGAGCTTGAGAGGTATTGCAAAGAGGAATGGCCAAAAATTTCCAAAGACAGGTGTGCCAAGCTTGTGCCATCATATTCAAAAAGACTCGAGGCTGTAATCGCTGCCAAAGAGGCATCAGCAAAGAATTGAGCAAAGTCTGTGAACACTGATTTTTTATAAAAAGAATTTTTAATAAATTTGCAACAATTTCAAAAACTTTTTCCTCACATTAGTCATATTGTATGTAGAATTTTTAGCAAATACATGAATTTAATCCATTATGGAATAAGGCTGCAACATAAAGAAATGTGGAAAAAGTGAAGCGCTATGAATACTTTCCGGATGCACTGTAGGTTTTGGCGTTGACACGATGCTCAATTGATACTAATGGGCCAAAGCATGCCAAGGAAATATCCCCCACAACATCACACCAGGGCGAAGCAATGGCGCAGTAGGTAGTGCTGTCACCTCACAGCAAGAAGGTCGCTGGTTCGGTCCTCAGCTCAGTTGGCATTTCTGTGTGGAGTTTGCATGGTCTCCCTGCGTTCGCGTAGCTTTCCTCCGGGTGTTTCCCCCACAGTCCAAAGATATGCGGTGCAGGTGAATTGAGTCGGCTAAATTGTCTGTAGTGTATGAGAGTGTGTGAATGAGTGTTTGTAAATGTTTCCTAAAGATGTGTTGTGGCTGGAAGGGCAAAAACATGCTGGATAAGTTGGTGGTTCATTCTGCTGTGGCGACCCCAGATTAATAAAGGGACTAAGAAAATGACAGAATGAATGAACATCACACCACCACCAGCGTCTTGACCAGGTCTACATGCCTAAATGCATTAAGTTGCTGCCATGTGATTGGCTAATTAGACATTTGAGTTACCAAGCAGTTACACAGGTGTACCTAATAAAGTGGCCGGTAAGTGTAGATACCAGCAAAATAAAATAATATGGTTTAAACAAGGTTTCTACTTTTTTTTCTTTTCTTTTTTTTTTACAGCAGATGTAGATCTGGTATGGTGACATACTGTATATCAAACAGCTAGAAAAACACACCTGCTATATGATAAGTAGGTTACTAAGACAAACATGTTTCAGTAATCGCCCTGTGGATATCAATGAAGAAACCTTAACCCAGATATTTACGCAGTGTTGATCCCCGAGGGGAAGGAGCTGGGTAATGCAACCACACCTCAGATCCTTCAAGAGGCACTTTGAAGGCTGTGAGACGAGGTTGATGTGGGATTATGTGCTCACCATCTCCTGCGCCACCTCCTCCGGCACGTCTTTGTAGAGCTCGAACAGGAACTCGATGGCGTTGTTGTCTTTGTACTTTCCGTGGAGCTTTTTAGTGTCGTCCATGCGGAGCCAGAGCTTCAGGCCGGACTTGATCATGTCGTCCTCTTCGGCCAGTTCAACATGGACACCGTTGTGCTCCTGGAAGAAGGTGTGCTCCAGCAAGTCCTGAATGGTGTACCTGGAGTAGAAAGAAAGACGCAGGACTAAATGCGTGCAACTATGTTGAAATAATTGTAAATCAATAAGCAGTTATATTAATATATATATATATACAGTTAAAGTCAAGATTATTAGCCCTCTTGTAAAATTTGAATTAATTTTCAAATATTTCCAGAGTGCCAGAGAAGCTTTTTATAGCATACTAATTTTATTCAATCATTTTTTTTTCGGCTTATTTCCTTTATTAATCTTGGGTTGCCACAGCGGAATGAACCGCCAACTTATCCAGCAAGTTTTATATAGAACATGCCCAAACACTATGGACAATTTAGCTTACCCAATTCCCCTTTTTTTGAACTGTGAGGAAACCCACAACAACACGGGGAGAACATGCAAACTCCACACAGAAATGCCAACTGACCCAGCCAAGGCTCGAACCAGCGACTTTCCTGCTGTGAGGCGATTGTGCTACCCACTGCGCCACTGTGACACCCACACGCTAATTTCTATTTGTTAATTTATTTAGTCTTTTCCTTGATGACAGTATATAATATTGCAATTTAATGGCTAAATCTGGTTAATTAGGCAAGTTTTGTTAATCAGGCAAGTCATTGTACAACAGTGGTTTGTTCTGCAGCCAATCAAAAAATTATGATTTCTTATGGGGGCTAATAATTTATATATATATAAATAAATATAAATATAAATATATATATATATATATATATATATATATATATATATATATATATATATATATATATATATATATATATATATATATATGTGTGTGTGTGTGTGTGTATATAACTCTGTATGTATATATATATATATATAATTATTTATATATATATATATATATATATATATATATATATATATATATATATATATATATATATATATATATATATATATATATATATATTATTATATATATATAATTATTTTCAATATAGTCTTCACACCTCACTGTTCAGACACGTGTATTTTATTTGGTTTTATCATTTATTTATTTATTTATTTATTAAAAAAATTTTTAATTCATTTTGACATATGAGCAGATTTCCATTTTTCAGTTTATTTTTAGTTTAATTGTGTCCTTTTTAAATTTTAAAGTAGTTTTTGTGTGCCTTTTTATCTATATTACTTCCTCTTCCAGACGATCGCGACTGCTGTAGATACTCCAGTTGTGTTATTTTTTGGTATTTATTTTCAGGAAATCACTGAAGGTGACAATTTCAAGCTATCATAACCATATGGTATGGCAATAAGATCGTAACTATACTGTGCATTTACACAGTGCCCATATTTATCTGTGTAAACACACGAAAACAGCATTAACATTATACCAGACACTGTATAAAGGTCATTCTCAGCCACTAGACATTACTGATAGGGTATTAGAGTGTCATCGAGTGACAAATGTGAAAGTATGTCATGGGACTACTATACAGGAGTTAATATTAGGGATTATAGATAGCAAAATTTAGCTAGATTAGAAAAATCTCTGTTTTAAGGGGTATCTAGCCCTTCCCCTTTAAGCTAAAGAGAATTGGGACACCCCTACCCCTTCACGCGAAAGCAAGGGGAAGGGCTAAGGGGTAGAATAGGGATTGGGTCTAAGTCTTTCCATTTCAAACTATATTAAATTATTTACTTATTGTACAAACATTTATTTTTACTTTTACTATACCACTATAGTAAAAAAAAAAACATACTTTTATTTTATTATTATTTTAACTATTATCATTTACTATTTTTACTAAGAAATATTTTTTGCTATTATTTAATATTTTCCTTTATTTTATTTCAGCTATATTTAAATCAACAAAAATCTTTGAAATAGTTTTTATTAGAGTCAGTAATTGTAATCCTGAAACATAATTCATACAACAAAAGACATTTGATTACAGCTTGTGAAATCAAACAGTTTGAGCAGCAGCAGTACTGTACCTTTCATCTTTGTTCATGCGGATGCAGCCTTCGATGATTTCCTTCAACTCAGGAACTTTCACTTTGTGGAAACTGTCCGGCTTTATACCCTGAAAACAGCAGAAAGGGACACAAAAGTCAACTGAGGTCTGTTAAAGAGGCTTAACATGCTTTAATAATAGCATTCACCAATCTAATGTTCTACTGTTAACGATATTATATTATATAACCGTTTTGCTTTCACATAATCCAATCACAGTTACCAGATAACGTATGTTGAATGTATGGAAAAGAGCTCAAGTGCATTTAAGGTAACTTATAAAGCAATACACTTGAGACAAGAGATTTTTCAGATACTTTTTCCAAGACATTTATTGTTTATAATACATTTATAACACACATGCATACTTTTTGAATGATTAATAAATGTCATCTAATCTGTACTTAACTCTTTTAAAACACTTGGAAGACTATTTTAAGATATTTATACAACATCTTTGAGGCAAAGCTCTTATGAGATATATAAAAAAGTACACTTTTAACAAAGTTACAAAATTATTTTAAGCTTTGTGAATGAGTAATATCATCTAATTTGTTTTTAACTCTTTTAAAATCGCTTATATAATGTCTAAAGACACTTTTAAGAAGTGTAAGACATTTTAAAGTTTTTTTTAATGATTAATATCTTCTCATTTGTTCTTAACTCTTAAAAAGCTTTTAAAATGCCTATATTACTTTAGGATACGCAAGATAATTTAAGCCATTTTGAATGATTAATGTCACTTAATCTGTCCTTCACTGTTTTAAGCCACTTATAAGAATATTTTAAGACACTTAAATAAGACACTTTTGAGGCAAGACTTGGCTTATATAACATTATAAGACACTTTTTAAAAGTGTAAGACATTTTAAAGCTTTTTAATGATTAATATCTTCTCATTTGTTCTTAACTGTCTTAAAATGCTAATATGACTTTAGGAAACTAAGATATTTTAAGCTATTTCAAATGATTATTGTCACTTAATCTGTCCTTCACTGTTTTAAGCCACTTATATGAATATTTTAAGCCACTTAAATAAGACACTTATGAGGCAAGACTTTTATAAAACACTTTAAAAACACTTTTAACAAAATTACAAGTTGCTTTTAAGCTTCGAGAATGTTTGATATGATCTAACTTGTTATTGTTATTGCTTTTAAAACACTGTGCATATTTAAAAGACACTTTTAAGAAACTTTTTTTATTTCAATAATTATTAATGTCATTTAACTGTCTTTTAAGAAACTTAGAAGTATATTTTAAGATACTTATAAAAAAAATTATGGCGAAACTTTTAGACTTAGACTTTAAATAAAATTTAAAAATGCTTTTCAGCTTCATGAATGATTAATATCTACTCATTTGTTCGTAACTCTTTTTAAATCACTTATATGTTTTAAATGTAAGAAACTTTTTTAAAAACATAGAACATTTTAAAGCTTTATTGAATGGTTATTATCTTCTAATTTGTTCATAACGCTTTTAAAATGATGCTTTAAACTTAAGACACTTTTTAGAAGTACAATATAATAAACATTTTAGAGGCAAAAGTCTTATGAGACTTTTAAAAAAATTACAAAATGGTTTTAAGCTTTGTGAATGATTCATATATTTTTATTTGTTTTCAACGCTTTGAAAATCGCTTATAAGATGTTTTAAACTTAAGACACTATTAAAAAACCAAAGACATTTTAACGTTTTTTTGAATGATTAATATCTTCTCATTAGTTCTTAACTTTTGTAAAATGTTTATATGTTTTAAACTTAAGACTCTTTTAAGAAACACAAGACATTTTTAAGAATTTAATGATAAATCAAATTTTTGGAATGAAAAAATATTATTTTATTATCACCTAATCTGCCCTTCTCTCTTTTAAGCCACTTATAGGAATATTTTAAGACACCTATAACGCAAGACTCTTATAAGACACTTTAAAACACTTTTAACAAAATTAGAAACAGCTTTTAAGCTTTGAGAATGTCTGATATTCTATAATTTGTTTTAGATTCTTTTAAAACAGCAGATTTTTTTAAACTTACAAGACACTTTTAAGAAACTTAAGACACTGTAAGCTTTTTTCAAAGATGATTAATGTAATTTAAACTGTGCTCAACTCTTTTTAGCCACTTAGAGGTATATTTTAAGATACTTATAAAAGATTTTGAGCCAAAACTCTAATAAGACCAAAAACACTTCTAACAAAGTTTTATGAATGATTATAATATTGTAATTTGTCACGTTTGAGTTACTCAACTACACAAAAGTCTTCAATAATGTTAAAGCTGAGAGCTGAATTACAGCCAGAGCAGGTCACTTTCCCTGTAGACTAGTGGAGTTCATTGAAGCTTTGGACAGCCGGCCGTCCCGTTCACAGTTTGGTGCACTTCTTGGTTTTGTCATTAACACTCGCGAGCCTTTTCAGAGCAGGCTTTGTTTTGCTCATTCAAGACGTCATTTAGCAAACCTATAAAGCAAATCCACTGGCGTCATCCACATAAAGTGTGTGTGGAGTTTACCCAGTACTTTCAAAACATCATAAAGTTGTTTTCTGACATGTAATATAATCAAAACAAGCCTCAAATTACTAGTGAATTTTACATTATTGCATTACTATTATGCTCTTTTATGGGTTCACTGTTTTAGTAGTGCAGAGTAATGAAGTGCAAATACTCAAACAACTAGTTGTTTTCTCAGAAATTATAATTTAGGAGGTAGATTTAACTTTTTTCTGAGTGTTGCTGGGGTTTTCATCCATTTCTGGGTGCCTTTAAAGTCTTATTTTGGCCCCAATTTTATCTGGGTTTCAGCAAATGGGATGATTTCAGGTGAAAAATCTTAATTTGACACATTTTTTGGGAAAATACTTTTTTTTTGGGAAAAATTACCAAAAACAAAAAAACAATACTCTCTGGGCACTCTCTGGTGGCTGTTTTTGCCCCATTGACTTCCATTATAATGACATTTTTTTGATTGCAAAGCCATGACAGCACATGCTTTCTTTATTGTTGGTGGTTTCCCTGTTGGAAAGAGGTACAATTACAAATCCCCCCCTCCCCACACACACACACACACAACGACCCCCCCCCCCCCCCCCCACCCATCTTTAAATTCTGATTCTTTTTTAAATATTTCCCAAATGATGTTTAACAGAGCAAGGAAATGTTCACAGTATGTCTGATAATATTTTTTCTTCTGGAGAAAGTTTTATTTGTTTTATTTCGGCTAGAATAAAAGCAGTTTTAAAATTTTTATACACCATTTTAGGGACAAAAGTATTAGCCCTTGTAAGCTATATATTTTCTTGACTGTCTACAGAACAAACCACTGTTATACAATAACTTGCCTAATTACCCTAACCTGCCTATACCTAATTAACCTAGTTAGGCCTTTAAATGTCACTTTAAGCTGTATAAAAGTGTCTGGAAAAATATCTAGTCAAATATTATTTACTGTCATCATGGCAAAGATAAAATAAATCAGTTATTAGAGATGAGTTATTAAAACTATTATGTTTAGAAATGTGCTGAAATTTTTTTCTCTCCCTTAAACAGAAATTGGGGAAAAAATAAACAAGCGGTCTAATAATTCAAGTGTGCTAATAATTCTGAATTAAACTGTATATTTTAAAAGTGAATGGCCCTTACATAAGCTACATTTTTAATTTGCAGGGTAAACAGTAGAACAATTTTCCCAGCGTAATACTCACTACTCATAAATACTTTTAGAAGGGCTTCTTTTTACTCATACTTTGAGTAGTATTTAAAACAGATACTTTTACTCTACTTGCACTACGTTTTTGGCAAGTGCTGGTACTTTTATTGGAGTATGATTTTCAGGTACTCTTTCCACCACTGCTAGTTTTGTTTTTGGCACTTTAAACAGTTTAACATACTCATAATATTACAGATTTTAGTGTCTGAAATGGATTTCAACCTTTGAAAGTGAACTCGTCTCCGCATTGTAGAAAGCAGAGTATTCTCAAAGTGTCAACAACGCAAACCAACTCTTAGTGCTGAGTGTTTTTTGAAGGTCAAAGCTAATATTGTTTTCTGGCAGTCAACGAAAACCGCAGACTGGCATTTGTGACAAATTTGTGACAGCAGCTTACATGTTCGAGACTTTTAGGAGACGATAACTCCATTTATTGTGCACGTTGGTCTTTACATCTGCATTACACACTACATGTTTACTTTTGACATTTTATTAGACACACTTAAAAACAATTAACAGATGCTTTGAAGAGTTCTTTGCACTAAATTTGTTTACTTTAAAGAGATCTGAGTGAAGAATATGGCGTAAAGTTTCCTAATGCAATAAGGCGCAGATAAGTGAATATAGTGTATGCAAAACAAGTTGTATAATCGAGAGACCGATTTGTGTCCGCATGTGAACTGTGAGGCCTTTCTCAAATTATACAGATAGGAGACGAGCCCTGGGCTTTTTTATAGCCGGATGCAGTCAGGGGGGTTTCTAAACTCAGCCGTGGGCTCTAATCAGACCCCAGCCACGAGTCTTAAAGCTCCACGCACAGCAAGCTCTTAGGAAATGAGAGGAAACTGAGGACACGCAGGAAGAGATTGAAGGAAGGGAATGGATAGAGGGATGTTTACAGCATTTTTGGTGCTGAGTTAAAGGTCTGAGATTAAACAAGGACATATCGAGAAGCATGTGCTTATGTAATGCACATAAAATTCAAGAAAATGTAATGTTGTTTGTTAAAGCATCTCCATTAGTGTATATGATGGAAAAAGTTGTGCCTTTCTACAAAAAATGACCTGCAAAAACTTAAAATTCTTTATTTTGCATTCCAGGCAATAAGTTTACAAACATTTAGTGAATTTCAGAAATGATTAACCCAAACTGTCTTAATATTCTCTGAGAAAATATTTAGTAATAATGCCTACATTTAGACGTTTCAAGGTACAGTTCAAACAAAAATAAAAACTGGCTCATTGGTTTATTCTCTCTTGAGTGGTTTTTAACCTTTAGGGCTTTCTATTCTTGCGTTGAACACAAAAGATATTTTTAAAAATGCAATTGCTGGCACCCACCGTTACAGTTGGCGAACATTTGGTGAATTAAAAAAATTATTGACCCAAACGAATATTATCAAAATTTCGTTTAGTAACAAATAATGGCTAAATTTAGACAAATAATAAATAATGGAAATAACAAACAATTACAAATAACAAATAATGCCTAGATTCAGATGAATATTGAATAACAAATAATGGCAATAACAAATAACAACTAATAACGCCTAAATTTAGACGAATAATGAATAACGAATAATGACAATAACAAATAATAACGAATAGTGCCTAAATTTAGACGAATAATGAATTTCGAATAATGGCTATAACAAATAATAACGAATCACTAATAATGCCTAAATTTAGACAAATAATGAATAACGAATGATGACAATAACAAATAATAACAAATAGTGCCTAAATTTAGACGAATAATGAATATCGAATAATGACAATAACAAATAATAACGAATCACTAATAATGCCTAAATTTAGAAGAATAATGAATACAAATAATGGCTATAACAAATAATAACAAATAACGAATTATGCCTAAATTTAGACAAATTTTGATTAACGAATAATGGCAATAACAAAAAACAATGAATAACGCCTAAATTTACACGAATAATGAACAACGAATAATGAATAATTGCAATAACAAATAATAACGAATAATGCCTAAGTTTAAACGAATAATGAATAATGAATAATTGCAATAACAAATAATAACGAATAATGAATAATGCCTAAATTTAGATGAGTTTTAAATAACGAATAAAGGCAATAAGAAATAATAATGAATAATGCTTAAATTTAGACATTAAAGGGATAGTTCACTCAGAAATGAAAATTGGCTCATTATTTATTCTCTTTGTGTGGTTTTAAACCTTTCTGGCTTTCTTTCTTCTGTGGAACACAAAATAAGATATTTAGAAGAATGGGGCTGCTGGGACCAATCGTAATAGTTGGCGAACATTTGGTGAATTTCAAAAATGATTGACCCAAACTGTATTAATAGTCACTGAGAAAATATTTAGCAACGAATAATGCCTACATTTAGACGTTAGGGGATAGTTCACAGAAACATGAAAATTGGCTCATCGTTTACTCTCCTCGTGTGGTTTTAAACCTTTACAGCTTTCTTTCTTCTGTAGAATGAAAAAGAAGATATTTTGAAGAATGTAGTTGCTGACACACGTCGGCTTTTACGGTTAGAAAAAAATACAATGAAAGTACCAGCATTCTTTAAAATATCTTCCTTGTGTTCTATACAAGAAAGAAACTCAAATCGGTTTCGAACAAGTGAAGGGTTAATAAACAATGACAGAGATTTCACTTTTGAATGAACTTCCCCTTTAATGTTATCCAAGTAAGTAAGCAGGTTGAAACTTACACTGGTAACTTTGCGGTAAATCTGGGCAGCGTTTTGGCACTCTGAATACGGGTATTCGGATGTGGTCATCTCCAAGATACACATGCCAAATGCATAAACGTCCACCGCCTCGTCGTATTTCTCCTCATACATTTCAGGAGCCATGAATTCAGGAGTTCCTGTTAAACACAATATGAGGAACTCTTACCATAAACACACACACAAAACTTAATGTGATTATAAAAATTATTAAAAAGCATAGTTTTCTCTTGCTCTTAGTGTACTAGCATAAAAGTTATATAAAACTACTTGCACAATACTAAAGAGAGAAAGAGAGAGTACACTTTCATGACTGTTTCTAAACACTTAAGCACAATTAAAATATCAACAAAAAAAGTTTTACTTTATGATTTAAACATTTAAGTGTAGTTTAGTTGATAGTAAATATTCCCCAGTACATGCAGCGTAAACTTTACCATATTTCAAACTCAATAAAAGTGATATATTATGACATATTAACTGGATTTAATGTTATTCTTAATTATAATACATTGAAATTTAATTGTAAATAAATTGTTAACATTACACTCAGTTTACGCTTACTTAAGTGTATTATTTTAAAGTGTGTTATTTTCTTAAAAGGCATAAAGTTTACTTTTTCACATTATTATATTATATTATATTATATTATATTATATTATATTATATTATATTATATTATATTATATTATATTATATTATATTATTTTATAATATATTATATTATTTTATATTATATTATATTATTTTAGATTATGTTATATTATTTTATATTATATTATATTTTATTATATTATTTTATATTATATTATATTTTATTATATTATATTATTTTAAATCATATTATATTATATTATATTATATTATATTATATTATATTATATTATATTATATATTATATTATATTATTTTTTATATTATTTTATTATATATTATTTTTTTATATTATTTTATTATATATTATATTATATTATATTATATTATTTTATATTATATTATTTTAGATTATGTTATATTATTTTATATTATATTTTAATATATTATATTATTTTTAATTATATTATATTATATTATTTTTTGTATTATTTTATTATATATTATTTTATTATATATTATTTTATATTATATTAGATTAGATTAGATTAGATTAGATTATATTATATTATATTATATTATATTATATTATATTAGATTAGATTAGATTAGATTAGATTAGATTAGATTAGACTATTCATAGCGACGCAGTGGGTAGCACATTTGCCTCATAGCAAGAAGGTCGCTGGTTCGAGCCTCGTCTGGGTCAGTTGGCATTTCTGTGTGGATTTTGCATGTTCTCCCCGTGTTCGTGTGGGTTTCCTCTGGGTGCTCCGGTTTCCCCCACAGTCCAAAGACATAGTATAGGTGAACTGGGTAGGCTAAATTGTCTGTTGTAGTGTATGTGTGTGAATGAGTGTGTGTGGATGTTTCCCAGTGATAGGTTTCGGCTGGAAGGTCATCCGCTGCGTAAAAAATATGCTGGAAAAGTTGGCGGTTCAGTCTGCTGTGGCGACCCCAGATTAATAAAGGGACTAATCCGAAAGAAAATGAATGAATGAATGGCTGAGCCATTTGATAGCTTGCAATGACTTACCTATGACGCTTTTAGCAAAGCTGGCCCTCTTGAGAGTGGCCAGTCCCAGGTCCCCGATCTTCACACTTCCTGTGGGCCCCGTGATGAAGATGTTGTCGCACTTCAGGTCCCGGTGTATGATGGGAGGAGAGCGTGTGTGCAGGAAGTGAAGCCCCTTGAGGATCTGCCGGCTCCACCGCTGCAGGAGCTTCAGCTTCATCTCCTTAAAACGCTTCAGATACCTGACAAACGGGAAGAGATGGTGTTAAAGGGATAGTTCACCTAAAAATAAACATTTACTGTCGGCCCAATAGCCTAGTGGTTAGCGCACCGACATATGGTGCAATAGCACGTCAGGGCGTCGCGAGTTCGAATCCCGGCTCGAGGACATTTCCCTACCCTCTCTCTCTCTCTCTCTCTCCCACTTCACTTCCTGTCTCAATACTGTCCTATCTAAAAAAAGGCCAAAAATAAATCTTTTACTCACTATTTACTCTTCCTCAAGTGATTACAACGTTGTTGAACACAAAAGAAGATATGTTGAAGAAAGCTGAACCCGTTGACTTTCATAGTAGGAAAAAACAAACACTATGAAAGTCAATGGTTACAGGTTTCCAACATTCTTTAAAGCATCTTCTTTTGTGTTCAACAGAATAAAGGAATTCAGACAGGTTTAAAACAAGTAAAGGGTGAGCAAATGATGACAGAATCTTTACTTTTGAGTGAACTGCTCCTTTTATCCACTCGCTTATCCAAGATACAGGTGACTTTTTCTTAACGCTTTTCCCGCTATAGCATTATACAAAAATATTGTTGTTTATTTATTTAAGAATTTCCTTTTTCTTTTTCATGCTTCTTTATTTTAATAATGGTTTAATGATGCCTTTTTCTCATGAAATGTCTTGATTGGGGTGTAAAAGAGGGTATTTTGAAAAAGGTTGACTTCCACATTGACTTCCATTATATGTGAAATAATGGGTAACACTTTACAATAAGGTTCATTAGTTAATGCATTTACTAACATGAACTAATCATGAACAACACATGTACAGCATTTATTAATCATAATCAAACATTTACTAATGCATTATTAACATCCAAGTCCATGCTTGTTAACATTAGTTAATGCACCATGAGTTAACATGAACTAACAATGAACAACTGAATTTTCATTAACTAACATTAACTAACAGTCGTAATTGTATTGTTCATTGTTTGTTCATGTTAGTAAATGCATTAATTAACATTTACTAATGAACCTTATTGTAAAGTGTGACCAAATAATGCTATGAATGTCAATGGAACCCAAAACATTCCAAATATCTTAGTTCAGCCTTAAGCAGAAGCAGGTCTTTTCATTTTTTTTCTATGCCCTGAAGGTGAGTAAAAGATTTGCATATTCTAACTTGAGGAATGGGATTCCAAGACTCACGTTTTGAGAGTGCCAGAAGTCATGAGCTCAGTGACCAGCAGGATGCACTTCTGGCCTTTGACGTTGGACTTCCAGGAGTCGTAAAAGCGCACGATGTTTGGATGCTGGAGACCCTTGAGCATCTCGACCTCTTCGCTGAAGCGCTGACGCTCCACTTTGCTCAGTTTGCGAGTCTAAAAAGGGATAAAAAGAGAAAAAAAAACATTGAAAATATAGAACATTCACTCAAAACTTAACAAAAAAATAAAACTTACTATGATCTACTTAATAAATTTACACTTTCAAGAGTTTGCACTTAGATAATGCTTGACGCTATTAGCAGGTTTGGCATGCTGTCCCGGGAGAGAACCCAGAGCTCTGAGATAATTAAGCCCAGGGCTCCCGCATTTATACATTTAATACTTTGTGAAGTTTAATTTCGAGAGGAGCACATGCTTATGATTTAGCACATTAGCTAACACTGATTTACCAATCAGACGACTCCTTAACCACTATAAATAACCAGAGTATCTTACTTCAGCCATTTTCGTCTTGAAGAATCCCCCCTTCCACCTCTACTCCTCCCATTTTTAAATTAAATTAAATTTCCGTAACAAATAATTGGAAATTACTGACATTTACAGTTGAAGTCAGAATTATTAGCCCCCCTGTTTATTTTTTCCCCAATTTCTGTTTAATGGAGGGAAGACACATTTCTAAGCATAATAGTTTTTAAAACTTATTTCTAATAACTGATTTATTTTATCTTTGCCATGATGACAGTAAATAATATTTTAATTGATATTTTTCAAGACACTTCTATACAGCTTAAAGTGACATTTAAAGGCTTAACTAGGTTAATAAGGTGAACTAGGCAGGTTAGGGTAATTAGTCAAGTTATTCTATGTCTATGATGATGGTTTGTTCTGTACACTATCGGAAAAAAAATTCTTAAGGGGCTAATAATTTTGTCCCAAAATAAGTTTTAAAAAAATTAAAAACTGCTTTTATTCTAGCCGAAATAAAACAAATAAGACTTTTTCTAGAAGAAAGAATATTATCAGACATACTGTGAAAATTTCCTTGCTCTGTCAAACATCATTTGGGAAATGTTTAAAAAATAAAAATAAAATAAAAACGGGGCTAATAATTCTGACTTCAACTGTATATGCAATATATGTCACATTTTCACACAAAATATGAGCCGTATAACCCTAAAGCATCCAATACGGTAATCAAGATACTATTTTAGACTTTAATCATCCTACAGTAAACGCTTGATCTTGCTGCACGCCCTCTCAAACAACACGCTCAGGGTTAATTTGAGTCTTGAAGTGTCTTAAATGCGTGTGACGTACATCCTCCCTCAATAAGCATGATTCACTGCATATTCTGGCAGGGAACCACCTGTAATTAGTCTTTAAAAAGCCATTAAAACAGATAAGAACCTGCAAGATGGTTGCAACCGCAAGAATTTCAGCATTTATGTAAAAGTGCCACTGTAACCGTTTTCTTTCCATTGTCGAATAATTACTTCCCAATCTAAACACAGGTCTTCGAAAGCCTTTTTAGCGACTCTTAGACAAGGAGTGAGTGTGCAAAAAGGCCATTTCTGTGCTGTTTTGGGTATGAAAGGCTTGATTTAGATGGCTTGGGAGGGTGGAAAACTCCGGAGAGACACCGGTTTGAGCAGCATGAATCCCACATTCAATGAGTTCTGGGAAAAGCGTGTGTTTATGTCTCCAGTGGGCAGAAAATTTAACTCTGTATTTCATGCTTCTTATATGATGTCCCGTATAGGTGAAATGACAATATGTTGGTGAGCAACATAAAAGTGCTGTAGTGTTCCTTATATTTAGTTTAAAACCATATAAGGTATAAATATTCTCTTTGTAATTATGTTAGTTTTTTCTTTTTTTTTTCTAACAATTTTATAGTGCTTTCAGTAGAAGATTAAATCGAATGACTTTTAAAGATCTGATATAGGCAAAGACGATTTTTAAATTTGACAAAACTTTCAAATTTATATTCTGAATTGTTTAATAAATATATATTTTTTAAATTATAAATAATTTATTTATTACAATTAATAAATGCACTTTACAGGATAAACAAAACATTGACATTTATATCATGAATTCTTCAATAAATAATGATTTTAAAAATATGAGTGATTAATTAAGATTTGTTTAAATTTACATTCCAGAATTAACAAAAAAAGGAAAAAAATATATTATGAATTCTTCAATAAAAAATTATTTGTTTTTATATAAATAATTAATTAATTAAGATTTTTTAAATTTACATTTTAGAATAAACAAAAAAGAAAATAATATATCATGAATTCTTCAACAAATAATGATTTTAATATAAATGATTAATTAATTAATTAATTAGGATTTTTAAATTTACATTCCAGAATTAACAAAAACAAGAAAAATTTTTATCATGAATTATTCGATAAATAAAGATTTTTAATATAAATAATTAATTTATTCACAAAAAAAAAATTTATTCATATCATGAATTCTTCACAATTTTTTTTTTTTGTAAAAAATAATTATTTTTAAGATGATTAAATGTACTTTACAGGATAAACAAAACATTAACATTTATATCATGAACTCTTCAATAAATAATGTTTTTTTAAAATGAACCTAAGATTTTTAACTGTACTTTTCAGGATAAAGAAAAATGATTATATTATGAATTCTTCAAAAAAATTATTATTTAATATAAATAACTAATTCACTAGAGATTTGTACTTTCCAGGATAAACTGTATTTTCAATTAATGTCATAAATTCTTGATATATATATATATATATATATATATATATATATATATATATATATATATATATATATATATATATATATATATATAAAAAAAAATATATATATATATATATATATATATATATATATATATATATATATATATATATATATATATATATATATATATATATATATATATATATATATATATATAAAAGTAATTTACTAGAGATTATTAAATGAACTTTCCAGGATAAAGAAAATATGTCATTAATTCAAGATTTTTTTTTTTTGTATAAATAATAGTTTTTTTTAAGATTATTAAATGTACTTTCCAGAATAAACAGACCGTTAACATTTATATCATGAATTATTCAATAGATATTTTTTATTCTAAAAAAAATCATAAAAATATTTAAATGTACTTTCCAGGATAAAAAAACTAAATAAAAATAATATATCATGAATGAAACGAAGTATTGTGCAGCCCTAAAACATACTATGCAAGTCAATGGCTGTTTTTTTGTTTTCCAACATTCTTCAGAATATCTTCTTTTGTGTTCCGTTGAAGAAAGAGACTCAAACAGGATTACATTTGTAGAGGATTTTTCATTTTTGACTGAGCTCTCCTTTAAGACCACATTTAAAACTACAATAGAGACTCGTGAGCTGACTCTTCTTCCTATGGGGGAATTTTTTTAAACAAAAGAATAAATTTAAGATGCGACTTTTACCTCTTGAGGAGATGAATTCATGTAAAAACATGTTTCTTTCCCAACCCAACTTAACTGCCATTTCCTGAACCAGGCCCAAGGCTTTGTGACAGCAACGGATTGACAAGCATTGTTGGATTTACAAACACACACACACACACACACACACACTGAAATTCTCAATGAACTCACTCACGCATCATGCCAATCTAGCTGTACAGTACAGTACTGTAATATCCCCCACTAACCACAATTAACACCATACATCAGTGCTGTCATGATTACCAGTTTCAAAGTAAACCATGGTAAATTGCATGCCGGATATTATTATCATTTCAGGTTTTCATGATCATTACAACCGTGATTGATTATTGCAATGTTAAAAACTCATTGTATATCCTGTAACATTGCAATAAGTGAATTGTGCGACGGCACGTTTATAAAGACAATTATTAAGTATATACACTCACCGGCCACTTTATTAGGTACACCTGTCCAACTGCTCATTAATGCAAATTTCTAATCAGCCAATGTCATGCCAGCAACTCAATGCATTTAGGCATGTACACATGGTCAAGACGATCTGCTGCAGTTCAAACCGAGCATCAGAATGGGGAAGAAAGGTGATTTAAATGACTTTGAATGTGGCATGGTTGTTAGTGCCAGACGGGCTGGACTGAGTATTTCAGAAACTGCTGATCTACTTGGATTTTCACGCACAACCATCTCTAGGGTTTACAGAGAATGGCCTGAAAAAGAGGAAATATTCAGTGAGCGGCAGTTCTGTGGGTGCAAATGCTTTGTTGATGCCAGAGGAGAATGGCCAGACTGGTTCCAGCTGATAGAAAGGCAACAGTAACTCAAATAGGCACTCGATAGAACCAAGGTCTGCAGAAGAGCATCTCTGAACACACAACACGTCCAACCTTGAGGCGGATGGGCTAGAGCAGCTGAAGACCACACCGGGTGCCACTCCTGCCAGCTAAGAACAGGAAACTGAGGCTACAATTCACACAGACTCACCAAAACTGGACAATAGAAGATTGGAGAAACGCTGTCTGCTCTGATGAGTCTCCATTTCTGTTAATTTTCAGATACAAAACTTGCTGGAATGCCTTAAGTCTGCATGACATTTATTGTTTTGAACATTTTCAGGTCATTTAAAAGTGATAATATTGATAATTTTGATAATTATAATTGCAAAATTTCTCTCTATGATACATATACTACTACTGATTAGTGACTCGAAACATCAGTTTAGCATTTTAAGCCCACACAAGATTAGCTTTTAGAGTTAAATGTGTGTATACAGTCAACACAGAGCTACTGTCTCCTCACATCAGGCACACAGCCGAGGTCTTCTCATACACACAGGCACGTTTTTAGCACAGTTAATATCATTATCTCCTCAAATACACTCTGTAGGACTATATCTGTGCTGCTGGGAAAACAAACACACTGACAGAGGTGCAGGGTTTCAGCCACCAGCGCAGCCAAGAGCACCGATTTATGCAACCAAGTTTTTTCCAGAATGTAAACATCTTTAAGAGCTTGACTTTCCAGGGGTTTTCTAAAAACAGAGACGATTTCTCTATAAGTCCTGCTCTCACTCTACTTTGAGTAAGCAACACCAAAACAGGAGTTTTCCATGAAATTATTGCATTTGACAAGCTGTAAGGCTGACCGCTGGTGTGCATTATGTAACTTACATTTTAGAGATTTTTGTTTTGTTTCGCTTCCAGTGAAGCATGCTTACACTAAAGAAGTAAAGGCAATGTAAAATCAAGGTACACCTATGTGGTTGCAGTGCACCTTTCTCTTACAATTGCTTTTATAATTGCTTACAATCACTACTGGTTGAGTTTAGGAAAGGGTTTAGGTCAGTGGTTTACTAGATGATCTGTACGACAAGCACTGCTTTCTTGAGGACACGTACAAGAAGGATGTGAATCTTAAACGTACAACAAAACGTACCATGAGTAACGTATTTCAGATTTGCCAAAAATCTAGACACCCTAAGTAACATAATTTAGGGTCAGAATAATTTAAGCTGAGCCCTCCAGTGGATTTTTAATCTGAAACATACAACAAAACATACCCTAAGTAACGTATTTCACAATTGCAAAAAATTTAGATAGCGCCCTTTAGTGAATTTTTAATCTGAAACATACAAAAAAAAAAGCACCCAAAGTAACGTAATTCAGGTTCGGAAAAATTTAAGCAGCACCCTCCATTTAATTTTTTAATCCGAAACACAAAACAAAATGTACCCCAAGTAACGTATTTCAAAAATCTAGTCAGCGCCCTCTAGTGGATTATTAATCTGAAACATACAATAAGACGCACCCTAAGTAACTTATTTTAGGTTCTATTTAATTTGAGCAGCGCCCTCCAGTGGATTTTTAATATGAAACACACAACAAAACATCCCCTTAGTAACTTATTTCGCAATTGCAAAAAAACTATACAGCGTCCTCTAGTGAATTACTAATCTGAAACATAAAAAAAAAAAAATCGCGCCCAAAGTAATGTATTTCAGGTTCGAAAAAATTTAAGCAGCGCCCTTCAGTGGATTTTTAATCCAAAACACACAACAAAATGTACCCCAAGTAACGTATTTCAAAATTGCAAAAATCTTGACAGCGCCCTCTAGTGGATTTTTACTCTGAAACATACAACAAAACATACCCTAAGTAACGTATTTCACAATTGCAAAAAATGTAGATAGCGCCCTAGGTAGATAAGCCTCGCCCTCTAGTGTATATATTTAATTGGAAATGCACAACAAAACGTACCCTAAGTAACGTATTTTGGAATTGCAAAAAACATAGACAGCGCCCTCTAGTGGATTTTGTATCTGAAACATACAACAAGACGCACCCTTAGTAATGTATTTTAGAATTGCAAACGACATAGAAAGTGCCCTCCAGTGGATTTTCAATATGAAACGCACAACAAAACGCACCCTAAGAACGTATTTCGGAATTGCAAAAAACATAGACAGCACCCTCTAGTGGATTTATAATCTGAATCATACAACTAGACGCACCCTTACTAACGTATTTCGCAATTGAAAAAAAGGTAGACCATGCCCTCCAGTGAATTTTGATAATGAAACACACAACAAAACAAACCCTAAGTAGAATATTTCGAAAATCTAGACAGAGCACTTTAGTGGAACTTTAATCTGAAACATACAACAAGACACGCCCAAAGTAACGTATTCTAGTTTCGCTAAAATGTAAGCATCGCCCTCTAGTGGATATATAATTGGAAACGCACAACACAACGTACCATAACTATCATATTTCAGAATTGGAAAAAACGTGGGCAGCACCCTCTAGTGGATTCTAAATCTGAAACATACAACAATACGCACCCTAAGTACCATATTTCGGAATTGCAAAAAAATAGACAGCGCACTCCAGTGGATATTTTTATACGGAACACACAACAAAACGTACCCTAAGTAACTATTTCAGAACTGCAAAAAACAGACAGCGCCCTCCAGTGGATTTTTTTATTTTTATGAAACGCACGACAAAACATACCCTAAGTAACATACTTTGGAATTGCTAAAAACGTAGACAGTGTCCTCTAGTGAATTTTTCATCTGAAACGTACAAGACGCACCCTGAGTAAGGATTTCAAATTCACAACGTAACCAGCGCCCTCTACTGGATTTCTCATCTGAAACCTGCAACGAAATGTTTTGCAAAAATGCAAGCTGAGAAAGGTCCTTCCAATGAGTTCACTTGGTAGAATTGTAATAAAGATTTTTCATCTGAAACATACAACAAGACACGCTCAAAGTAACGTAATCTAGTTTCGCTAAAATGTAAGCATTGCCCTCTAGTGGATATATAATTCGAAACGCACAACAAAATGTACCATTACTAACATATTTCAAAATTGGAAAAAACGTGGGCAGCACCCTCTAGTGGATTTTAAATCTGAAACATACAACAATACGCACCCTAAGTAACATATTTCGGAATTGCAAAAAAATAGACAGCGCACTCCAGTGGATATTTTTATACGGAACACACACAAAAACGTACCCTAAGTAACCTATTTTAGAACTGCAAAAAACAGACAGCGCCCTCCAGTGGATTTTTTTATTTTTACGAAACGCACGACAAAACATACCCTAAGTAACATACTTTGGAATTGCTAAAAAGGTAGACAGTGTCCTCTAGTGAATTTCTCAACTGAAACCTGCAATGAAATGTTTTGCAAAAATGCAGGCTGAGGAAGGTCCTTCCAATGAGTTCATTTGGTAGAATTGTAATAAAGACATAAAGTGATCATCCTGGAGCCAGAGCTGTTAAAACAGGTCAGAACTGCATGATTGAACCATGGTGGGCTTAAACGGGGGCAATCCTAAAGGATTATACCGACCTGGAGAAACACGACAGCTTGAGTTCAGGACAGCCTGAGGCACAGCGAGGGAGTAATTGCAAAATGACACATAACAACCTCTACAAGCTTATCATCATCACCACTGAAAGAAGAACCCAAGGGCTTGACAGGAAATCAGTCATATGGTAGCAGTTTGTGCTTGACGTATATATGTAGGACAAATATGGGAGGAGTCTAAGCATGCTGGACTCTAGTGTGAAAACGTTTTATTGTGTATGTTACTATAAGATTTAATGATAGACACTGATTTGAGTCTGCCACAAATTGTCCAAGCAGAAAGCAATAAAGATATAGTATTTTACACACGGTATGAATACTATGTAATGTATACCTGGACAAAACTCAACATTTGAACTAGATTAAGAATTCTACAGCTGGATACATAAAAAGCTGAATATCTAATAACTAAAAGAGTTAAATAAATATAAATCACATATCAAAATAAATCATGTCTTAAAATGTGTTGTAGTTTGCAATATGCATGTTGTATAAACCAGTGTTTCTCAACTGGTGGGTCGCGGGACATTTTCAGTGGGTCGTGGAGTGTGTGGTCAAAAAAACAACAAAAGTTTAATTTTTAACTTATTTTGCTTATTCCAGACTTTTATTTTGAAATGCATGCGCAACAACCCTACCGTTTGACATGTGAAATTTCATTTTATTATTGCAACAAATATGTTGTAGCGCACATATGACCCCGAATATGTAAAGTATGGATATATATATATATATATATATATATATATATATATATATATATATATATATATATATATATATATATATATATATATATATATATCCATACTTTACATAGTCTATATATATATATAGACGATTTAAAGACTTAAAGCCTCAGAGTCATATGTAGTGAGGTGCTCTCATAAGAGAGCATGAAACCTTCTAAATTAAAACAACATTTAGAAACTAGAAAACATGTTTTATTAACAGTTTATTAATAACAGTATTGGTCATTTTTACTTTGTAATATTTCTATAATTTGATCCATTGATCCAATAAAATAGTGTTTATTTGTAAGTCTTGGTGAATTTCTTATGATGTGTCTGTCACTACTTGTTTTCGTTAACAAATAAATACAAATTAAGTATAGTACCTAAAATTGTATTGTAGTTTCTAAAAATTGGGGTCGCGGCTTGATGACCATGTAAAAATGAGGGTCCCATGGCCAAACCAGTTGAGAACCCCTGGTATAAACTATTCTTCAATTTAATTTTTTAAAGCAAATAAGAAATTCAGAATGCATTAATAGAAAAATCAATTATTGAAAACTAACATTTTTCTAAGCACATCTTACTTTTTTCTAAAATCCCAAACATTTTGATCGAACATCAAACTATCAGCCAAACCAATGCCATTTTGTTTTCTGTCTGATGAACACAATCTGAGTTTGATTAAATAATATCCTGTCTCTTTAAATGTCACTTTATGAAGCTGAGGTTTTTGAAGCTCCAAAAACTGCATCCATTATCATAAAAATAATCCATACAACTCTATTGAGGTACATTTCAAAAAGCCTGGAAGAGCCATGGACATTAATACACTCACCAGCCAACTGCTCATTAGCGCACATTTCTAATCAGCCAATGTCATGACAGCAACTCAATGCATTTAGGCATGTAGACATGGTGATCTGCTGCAGTTCAACGCAAGCATCAGAATGGGGAAGAAAGGGGATTTAAGTGACTTTGAACGTGCCATGGTTGTTAGTGCCAGACGGGCTGGACTGAGTGTTTCAGAAACTTCTGATCTACAGGGGTTTTCACGCACAACCATCTCTAGTGTTTACCTAGAATGATCTGAAAAAGAGGAAATATCCAGTGAGTGGCAGTTCTGTGGGTGCAAATGCCTTGTTGTTGATGTCAGAGGTAAGAGGAGAATGGCCAGACTGGTTCCAGATGATAGAAAGGCAACAGTAACTCAAATAAGCACTCGTTACAACCGAGCAGAAGAGCATCTCTGAACACACAACACGTCCAACCTTCAGGCAGATGGGCTACAGCAGCAGAAGACCACACCGGGTGCCACTCCTGTCAGCTAAGAACAGGCTACAATTCACACAGGCTCACCAAAACTGGACAATAGAAGATTGGAGAAACGTTGCCTGCTCTGATGAGTCTCCATTTCTGCTGCCACATTCAGATGGTCGGGTCAGAATCTATCATCATCAACATAAAAGCATGGATCCATCCTGTCTTGTATCAACAGTTCAGGCTGGTGGTGTAATGGTGTGAGGGATATTTTCTTGACACACTTTGGGCCCATCAGTACCAATTGAGCATCGTGTCAACACCACAGCCTACCTATTGTTGCTGACCATGTCTATCCTTTTATGACCACAGTGTACCCATCTTCCAGCAGGATAACGCACCATATCATAAAGCGTGAATCATCTCAGACTGGTTTCTTGAGCATGACAATGGCAAAAGAGGGTCCAACCCAGTACTAGTAAGGTGTACCTAATAAAGTGGCCAGTGAGTGTATAATAGAGTAACTCGCATTGTGTTTGTCTTAAAAATGAAAAATCAGACACATAGAATGTCTAAATAAAATTATGGGATACCGAATATTGAAGCAATTAGCAGTTAAGAATTACTCCTGCAGAACATTTCTTAGAAAAACACTCCAACTACAAGTCAATTCTAAGAGTTTTTGATTAACTCAATTACTATTATATTTTTATAATTGGAGGCTATCAATTTAGCCGATCATAGTTTAGTTCTTCAGTCACGGGTACTTATATTTCTGTTTGTTATTGGAAGATGTGATCACAAAAGTTTTGTTGGACGGCATTTTATACTAAGTTGCCTCATTCTGTTATTATATGCCTGAATGTTCAGAGGAACAAATGTACAGGAACACATGTGTGTTCAATCAGAGCGCAGAGCCGCTGGGGGTTGAGCGCAGGCTCACAGCATGGGTTAACTCCAAACTACCCAGACCAGAATGCAGCACTTCACTGCTGACCTCATGCCAAACCACATCCATTCACTCCCAGGAGCTCGAAGCTGGAGACAAATCCAATGTAACATTAGAAGACAAGGTGTATGTACTGACATTTAGATTTTTTCAACTTCAAATCCCCTTAAATGCAATATAAATCCCCTAAAATGCTATATATATATATATATATATATATATATATATATATATATATATATATATGCACTATAAATCTCAATGTTAGGGCCAGTTACACAGAAAACCCTCACAAGGCTGATCTGATGAATCCACGACTAACATGGATTATTATTTTGACTTCTTAACTGATTTAATTAACCATCTCTCAGTCACAAGACAGATCATTTCTGTTTTACGGTTTCCTAATTGTCTTCTGAAGTCTCCGTCAGCAGATTTGCCCTCTTCCAAGGTCAAAAAACACTTTATATTGTCAAAATTAAATCTTGTCTTCTTTTCTGAGTGTCTGAAACAGTTGGTTTAAGAATCCGGTGTCTCTAAATCCGCCTTACAGAGAACATACTGTGCTCTGATTGGTCAAAAGGGTCAGTCTGTTGTGATTGGTCAATACCAAATGTCAATTTCGGGGGCTTGATTTTATCAGCCCAGGCAAAAAGCAAAAACGTGACTCAGTCTACTTTTTAGTGAAACGTAATATACATTGCTCCAGATACATTTTGCTGGAGGTTTCAGATTAAAAATCCACTAGAGGATGCTGTAAACATTTATGCAAATCTGAAATACTTACAGGCAAAACTGATTGGATGAATCCACGACTAACATGGATTATTATTTTGACTTCTTAACTGATTTAATTTGCCACCTCTCAGTCACAAGACAGATCATTTCTGTTTTAAGTTTTCTAATTGTCTTCTGAAGTCTCCGTCAGCAGATTTGCCCTCTTCCAAGGTCAAAAAAACACTTTAATATTGTCAAAATTAAAGCTTGTCTTCTTTTCTGAGTGTCTGAAACAGTTGGTTTAAGAATCCAGTGTCTCTAAACCCGCCCTACAGAGAACATACTGTGCTCTGACACATACATACATATATATATATATATATATATATATATATATATATATATATATATATATATATATATATATATATATATATATATATATATATATATATATATATATATATATATACATATACATATATATACATATATATACATATACATATACATATATATACATATACATACATATACATATATATACATATATATATATATATATATATATATATATATATATATATATATATATATACATTGGATGCTGGATGAATCAGTATATATGCACATATACATTTACAAAATATATTATATACATCATATTATATAACATGGTATATAAAAAAGCAATAAATAATGTAAATAATAAATCATATTTAATAATTCTCAACAGAAGTCAAAATGACATGCATGATATAATATACACAATTAAATATAATATGTATTTAAGGTATATAATATTTACGATTATATGCAATATGTATATAATATAATATATAATGCATATAATATATTATATTACCATTTTCAACAGATGTTTATAAACTTATACAGCATGGGAGGAGTGTGTGCTTACATATATATGCAAGCAAACTCATAAATTAAAAATATGGTCTTAATAAAAGACATGTCATTGAATATATGAATGCATTTTTTTACACAAAACAAGTGTGAGCTTCTTGTCAACACTATCAGGAATTAGCAGACCCATCATTCATCATTCAACACACACACCACACCCCCTGCGCGTGCATTTATCAAACGCCATGCCAAAAAAACATCTGCAAAACCCATCAGACTGTGCCTGGCTGCTCTAATGATGCCACAACGCTTTTGTTGTCATTTCAGCGCAGCTGCGGCTCCACATAGCTCACACTTTTGAGACCTGCACTCTCCTGACCCTTTGCAGAAACATATATTGGAGTCTACAGAAGTGCGTGTGATTAAAGCCAGGCTGAAAATGTCTTGCCCCAGTTCCACAGGCGTGTTACATAAGCAGCGCTCTGTTGTCAAAATGGCTCCACGTGACCAGAGACCACCTGTCAACACCTTCATTAGACTGCAGGAACACAGCCTAACTGACCACCAGCACACATCCACTGCAGAACCAGGAGGAAATGCAGCCAGAGCCTCCTCAGAAAGAAAATAATCCAAAGCACAAAAATAAAACTCGACAAATATTATGAAACATGACATTAACACCGTACAACAGCAACACAGACAGGTAAAGGTCCAGCAGGAGCCCTCATTGAGTTTGAACAGGCCCCTTAAATGGATAGTTCACCCAAAAATGACATTTTTTGTTAATCGACAGACTTAATTCTCTCTATATTTATTATTTCTTACACATTATATTATTTCAAACTACTATAATATCAATAAAAGTCACTTTTTTTAAGCTGTAGAGTTGATTTTTCAACATCTAAAGTCGACAGAGCAGAGATCAACATGCCATAATGCAATTCACAACCGCAAATCAGCACTTGTGAATCACAAAATCTGGAAACTATTCATTAGCAAATATTTTTACAGTGAAAAACACTAATATTGAAACTAATATTTATATTTTTACACACTATAACCTGTTCAAAAAATTACAAAAATGATCAAATATAATAATAATAATTCAAATTTAGTTAAATAATAATAAAAGAAAATTTAAATACTGAAATAAAAATCTAAAGTTTTAATCAGAACGTACATAAAACAGATACAAACTAATATTTGAATCAGGTTACAATGACAGAAAACAGATTTGCGATCGGATTCAATTCAGATAGTCAAAAATAGGTGCATAAACATAGAGCCTCTGTACACAAGTAGTACATTTACAAAAGAGTCCATATTAGTACCTCAAAGAAGTCCCTAAAAAACTCAGCAGGTACACATTTGCTCTTTTTAGGTACTAATATTATCTAATCAACCTTCTGTCTCACTACAATCCAACCCAGTCTTTAAGATCTCAAAACTCAGGGCTTCTTGTAGTACCAAAAAATAGCAAAGTCCACTAAAAGAGGTCAAGCGTTTTCAAATATGGCTCCTAGGTTTTCTAAGGCCCAATCCCAATTCTACCCCTAAGCCCTTCCCCTTCCTTTTACACCTACCCCTCGTTTTGCGCATTCCTGTGAAGGGCTAAGGGTGTCCCAATTCTCTTTAGCTTGAAGGCGTAGGGGGGAAGAGGTATACACCCCTTCGAACGAAGATTTTTCAGGACCACACTCAAAACCAAGGGGTAAGAAAAAATTTCCCCGAATACACCAGCCACAACGCCAGCATGACTGCACCCGGAAGTAAGCAGATCCACAACTTAGTATTTTTTGTCATCATTACAAATTTTTTCACCAAACAAACACAATTTTATTATATTCATAACAGCATTCGTGATTTACCGTCATGCTTTAAAAAAAAAAAAAAAAACGCTAAAATAAAAAAACGCTAAATTTGGCTATCTACAATCCATAATAATAACTCCTGTACAGCAGTCCCACAACATTCTGACACTCGATGACACTCGAATACCCTGTCAGTATTGTCTAGTGGCTGAGAATGACCTTTATACAGTGTCTCCTATAACGTTAATGCTGTTTTTGGTGCGTTTACACAGATGAATATGGCCACTGTGTAAATATACAGTACAGTTACGATCTTATAGCCACATTAGATAAATATGATAACATGATATATGCCTTCGGTGATTTCCACAAGATAAATACCAAAAAATAGCACAACTGGAGTAACTACAGCAGTCGCGATCATCTGATCTTATATGAAGCAAGAGATCACGATGACATATGATGATGTGTGCAGGTGTTGTAGTGCTGTCCCATTTCTTAGGGGTACATTTTAAAGCCCTTTCCCTTCATACTCTGTTTCAAAGGCAAAGGGGAAGAGGAAGGGTTAGGTGTACAAAAATACAATTGGGATAGGGCCTTTATTACTTGGTCACTTCAGACCCTAAACATATTGTTGTGAACAAGTGCTGTGAACAATGGCAACATTAAACAGTGGAAAATGCTTAATATTTTTTTGAATGTGTTGCAAGAACTCGAATTGGAATACGCATTTATTAAAAAATAAAAATAAATAAATAAATAAAAATAAAATAAAATTAAATTAAATTAAATTAAATTAAATTAAATTAATTAAATTAAATTAAAATTAAATTAAATTAAATTAAATTAAATTAAATTAAATTAAATTAAATTAAATTAAATTAAATTAAATTAAATTAAATTAAATTAAAATCTTGAGGAACACATTAAATAATGTTGTTGTTTTTTTGTCTGCTCTGAAATACAAGTCAAAGTAAATTTAGAAAAAACACTACTTTTTTTGTTTTATTTTATTTTATTTTTATTACTTTTTTTTCATACTGTCCCAACTTCTGATCTGGGGTTGTACTAAAACTGATGGAAAATAAAAAGTTGCCATATTCTAGGCTGATACGGCGAGAAATTATACTTTCATTCTGGGGTGATAATCAAGGAAATTTACAAAGGCTGTAAAATAAGTCAATTAAAAAAATTACAGGAGTGTTCCTTTAAGAGTCACATTGTCTTTTTTGGTTCATTTTGATGTGTGTGGTCTGACTGTGCTCATATTTCAATCAAACTTACCTCAGTGCTTGTTTGTTGTGCATCAGGGTTTGGATGGCGGCATTTAAGTTAACACAGAGCAATTGCGTTTGTTGTTATTCAAACCAAATTCTGTGGCTTAAATCTGACCTGCTGTAACACCATCCACAACATATCTCAATAGAGAAATGTTGCTAAATGCAGCGCAACAGAAGGAGAATCATGGTTAAAAAAAATCAATAGAAGAGCACATTTTGTTCCAGTAGGAAACATCCGCTATTTGTCTGCCAGCAGCACAAGTTAAGTGTGAAGGAAGATGCAATTATAGGTTAATTATTCCCCAACTTCCACAGACGGAAAGTATACAACTGCCTCATGGGTTACAATAAAGATGAGCTTAATTTGTGATAATGACTAACCTTTTCAGCCTGAGGACGGTAGCTGTGTTTGTGTTCATGCATACTGTGTGACAATGTTCTCATTGTTCTTCTAAACAGCATCGATTTCAGCAGCAGCAGGCTGAGTCACGTTTGTGATTCCTCGAAATTAAAGAAACTCTAGATGTCAATCTATATCTATACGCTGTCAAATAATTCTTGCCTCTTTCTTTTTCTAGTCATCTCAACTTATATCAATCAAACTGACTAAAAATATCAAGTTTAACGTGTAGTTAATGTAGTTGAAAAAAAAATTTAGGAGCCATATGTGAGAATGTTCAACCTCCTTTAGTGGACTTTGCTATTCTGGGTGCTACCAGAAGCCCTGAGTTTGTAGCGAGACAGAAGGTTGGTAAGATAACACTAGCACCTAAAAAGAGCAAACATGTATTTTTGGGGACTTTAGGGTACTAATATGGACTCTTTTGTAAAGGAGTCAAAGTTAATAAGTCATAAAACATTTGTAGACATGACTTTTTGACAGTTTTTTCAGTGTAGCTCTCTGCTCATTTACCCATAAGCCCTGCACTGACACAGACACACACTAAAGTGCCAGTTACACTAGTGTGTTTATGTTATGGCTGCACGACATTGCGATATTTGGCTTTACTATGATATATGTTAAGATATGAATATAATTTCCCCAGATTGACTTCTAACTCTGTTTGAAAATAATTCACAATTTTACATTGATTGTGATGAATTTGTAGTGGAGTGATATCAATTCCATGCATAAATTATTCAAAAGGAACAAAAGTATATCATTCGTTGCTGTGCATAATTGGATAAATGCAGGATAAAGCATGTAAAAACACCGTCTGGATATTTTCATTAGGCTTTTTAACGAAGCATTTTATTTTATAAATGTGTTGTGACCTAAATATACGTTTAAATTATACAACATAAATAATATAATCAAAATAAAACAAAAGCAGTTAAAGTAAAATGATTAATTAAAATAAAAAAAAAATTAAACTGAAAATCTTGGAAAAAATAGTTAAAATATCCAAAATAAAATAAAAATCTGTAAATTAGCAGTTTTACACATTTTAAGTTTTTATTTTTCCCTGTACATTTATGTTATATATATATATATATATATATATATATATATATATATATATATATATATATATATATATATATATATATATATATATATATATATATATATATATATATATATATATATATATATATATTTTTTTTTTTTTTTTTTTTTTTTTTAATTGCATTATGGGATATTTTTAACTTTGACAAATTCCAGAAGGTGACGTTTATGAACATTTTTAATAGATTAAAGTGCCATACTTTCTGGGTTGGTGTTGTATATTTTGCTAGAAAAACCTTGTAATAAACTTCTGTTTATCTCTTTCTGTTTTTTACAGACTTATTTCTCTCTATATTTACTATTTCTAACACATTATATTATTTCAAACTACTAAAATGTCAATAAAAGTCACTTTTTTAAGCTGTAGAGTTGAACTTTCAACATTAAAAGTCGACAGAGCAGTGATCAACATCAAACACTTCTGAATCCCAAAATCTGAAAACAATTAATTAAAAAATATTTTTACAATGTCTGGAGGCAAAAAAAGACTAATAATAAAACTAATATTTATATTTTCACACACTATGTTCTGCTCAAAAAGATGCAAAAATCATAAAATAAATTAAGGTTAAAATTACATTAAATTTAAAAATAAAATGTCAGGTTTGTAATCAGAATCAGAATGTACATTAAGCAGATACAAACTAATATTTGAATCAGATTACAATGTTTAAAGTACATCAGAACAGAGTTGCAATTGGATTCAATTCAGATCGACAAAAAAGTAGTCTCTATACACAAGCAGTACATTTACAAAAGAGTCCATATTAGTACCTCAAAAAAGTCTCAAAAAAATTCAGCAAGTACACTTTAGCTCTTTTTAGGTACCAATATTATCTAACCAACCTTCTGTCTCACTACAATTCAACCCGCTCTTTAAGATCTCAAAACTCTTTTGGTAGAATAGCAAAGTCCACTAAAGGAGGTCGAGAGTTCTCATATATGGCTCCTAACTTTGGAATAGCCTTCCTGGATTAATCATTAGTTTAATAAATTAACCGAGACCAAAACAATGAGATGAAATATAATTTTGATCATAACACAGAGAGAGACATTACAAAGGCCTTTTTAAGACCCTTTTATGCATAAATCAGCAACTTTTGCACAACAAATTGACATAAATAGGTGCATGTAAACAGAGTCTCTGTACACATAGCATTACTCATACATAAGAATCCGTCTTAGTACCTCAGAAAGTCTCTAAAAAATTCAGCAGGTACACTTTTTCTCTTTTTAGGTACTAGTATTATCTACCAACCTTCTATCTCGCTAAATTCCAACCTGCTCTTTTAGATCTTAAAACTCAGGGCTTCTGGTAGTACCTAGAATAGCAGAGTCCACTAAAGGAGGTTAAGCGTTCTCATATATGGCTCCCAAATTTTGTTAAAGTCTTCCTGATCATGTCTATGGCTCAGAACCCCTCTCTAAGTTCAAAACTAGACTAAAAAACTTTAGTAGAGCATTTAGTAAAGATCTTCATAGCACAGCATATATTTTCCTTTGTAGTGACAGCTCTCGTATCTTTATTTCTGACAGTGTAACAAAACTTGCGCATTTTAAAATGAACGCATTAGTGTGAACAGCACCTAAAAGAGAATCTGTGTTGGGTCACGAGCGATGAGGGGTTTATTAAGGTCACAATGTGATACGGGAACACCTGCAGGCAGCAAACAGCCCATAAACACACAGCAGGGCATTAGATCATGCGCATGACAGCTGGAATCCACAAGATTCAACCCAAGCTGGAAATCACTCAAATGATTGATTACAGCAGAAGAATGCTGACAGTCGACTATATATAGCAAATACAGGTCATAGACGAGAAGGGGTTTCAAGCATCAAAACAGTATAGGTGTAAATCAGCTTCATAGCCCTTTTATCTTAACCTATTTGTGGAATTCTGTTTGTTTTATACCAAACTACTTGTGTTTTTCTGTAATGAAGATTAATATCAGATTTTGCTGCTCAAGTACACTTAGAAAACAACAAATTTATGATAATAATTTTAAATCATTTTCAAGTAAGTTACTCCTATGCATTGTGAGCACTGTTATAACATCTTTAAATGTGCTGTGTTACTGATTTAAAGGGATAGTTCACCCAAAAATGAAAATTCTGTCATCATTTACTCACCCTTTACCAGTTTCAGAACAGAGTTTCCAATCCTGTTGAACACACACACACACAAAAAAAATGTTGGAAACCTGTAACCATTGACTTCCATAGCATTTGTTTTTCCTACTTTATCAGTCAGTGGTTACAGGTTTCTTTTGTGTTCAAGAGAAGAAAGAAATTCATGACTGTTTGGAATTAGGAGAGTAAATAGTGAGTAAGTTTCATTTTTGGGTGAACTATCCCTTTAAATAAGAACATCCATCTTTTATTTCTAGTTGTTTTTTTGGGTAGAATCTAATCCAGGTGTGTTTTGATGATGTTCACCTCAGTTATATTATATCAGGAGGAGTGTCTCATTTCTCCGGATGGGTTTGGTTTCAGTGTATTTATTGTACAGTATTCATTAAGTGGATCTTGACTGCACAAAATGTTCCTCATCTTTGTGTGTGTGTGCGTGTGTGTGTGTTTCTGTGCATATCTGTGTATCCTTGACCTTGTGGGGACATATTTTTGATCCTTGTGTGAAAAACAGCGAATAAATCTCATTGAATAAAGTATTTCAAAAATGAACTAGAACCTAAAGTTCATTGATAAACTTTGATGTTGGCTTGAGAAAGCCAACGTGACTGCGCTAGGACTGGGAATGGCAGTTGGCAGGAAGCACGGCGGCTAAGTGGTTGCTAGGCAGTTGCTAAAACAATTATGGCATTGTTAGGTGGTTGCTAAGCAGTTGCTAAATGGCAATGCTTGTGTACATGTTTGATCAAATGCTAATACTTAGTAGGCATTTCTAGCATATGTTATTTCATTTAGATAATCATTCATAGCATGTAGCTAATCGTTATTAGCACTTGGCTTCCATTATCACTGTTACCATGCATAATACACAGGAAGTCCCATTTGCTAGCATGAGTCAAACAAGCCAATGCCCTGGGGCCTCATGTACGAAGACTTGCGTGGAAATCTTACTAAAACATTGCGTACGCACGAAGCTGTAAATGTGCGTACGCAGAAAAAAATTCAGATGTATGAAACACTGCGTACGCCGAATCTCACGCATATTCTTTTGTACATCTGAATGAACGTGAAACTGAGCGCAACATGCACGAGCACAAAACCCCTCCCTGCCTCCTCCCCCCTATGAATATGCTAATGACTATGCTAATGGCAAAACCCAACGAAAAAGCAACGGCAAAATCAAGCAAAAAGAGAAACTTTGAACAGAATGTGAATTGGAGGTGCTGCTTTCGGAGGTAGACCGGAGAAAAGCGGTGTTATTTGCAAGTTTGTTCTCCGGAATTAACAACAAAAGAAAAAAATAGAGTGGGAGAGTTTAGCTGATGCGGTCAACACAGTCGGGTCTGAACATCGCACTGAGTGCATTAAATAAAAAAAAAAAGAAATAGTGTGGTTTATATCTGTAAACTGTTGAAGCACGCTAAACAGTCTCAGTGGCGCGCTCGTAAGACTCATGTGATCATAAATTGATACGTTCGAGCATGAACTCGGCTCGAATCCAGCGTCTGATGTACTCTTTCTTGTTTTTTCCCCCGCTACATATCAGATTTTGCCAACTATTTATCACGAGAAAGACAAGTAGGAATCATCAATAAGTTCATATCAATAAGCATCATATTTTATTTGCACATTTATTGAATGGAAATGTTTCTGATTCACACATGCAAATTCATCTTCAGTTCAGATAGTGTCTTTATAGCAATGTGCGTGCGGTAGATCGCTCAGATTACATTGGGAAAACAGGCGACTGCTGCAAATTGTGCTTAAATGTTTAGCTGGTCAAATGTATGGTATGGAAACCTTATATACCTGCTGAACCCGTCTCATACAGCTGCCATTGCAAGGCTCAGACACTTTGTAGAGAGGAATTTAACACAACTGCCTCTAGGAGTCGCCAATGGAAATAAAACAGACACGCACAAAAAATGTGCGTACGCCTGCCAGAAAGCTGCCGTGAAGGTGCGCACATTCCCACGTTCAGTTCATTGTTAGTAAATCCAAACGTGAGCGATTCTGAGCGTGAAACCTGGCGTACGCAAAGTTTTTGTGCGTACGCAGCGTTGATACATGAGGCCCCTGGTCCCTACGATGTTCTGATGTAGAGATATTGCTATTTTTAAATGGTTGCTAGGTTATACTGTTTTATTGCTATGGGTACAGGTTAGTGATGATACATCAAAGCTTCTTGGCAATATGAGTGATCTTAATCAACCCCGATGTTTCTATGACAGTCTTTATGAGTGTCAAAAACTGGACTTGAACATTATGTATTCCTGGTGTTGGGTTGCGGCTGGAAGGACATTCGCTGTGTAAAACAAGTGCTGGATAAGTTGGCGGTTCATTCCGTTGTGGCGACCCCTGATTAATAAAGGGACTAAGGGAATGAACATTATGTAAAAATGGCTTGCCGTATTTTTTTTTAAATGCAATGCTTAATAAGTGTGAAAGTGATACATGCAAAAATGGCTTGCCATCAGTAAAAAATATGGAGTTTAAGTCAAAAATGGCTTGCCATATTTTGAGAAAAATAATGCTTAAAAATTATTTATTGGAAAACTATAAGTCTGATAAACCTTAAAGATAAAGCAACAAAATCTAACGCATCTAAATACAGCTTTTGGCCAAATTTGGGGCTTGTATAATTCTTTTATATGCTCGGCTCGGATTATAAAAATTGAATAGTTAACATTTTTTATTAAAAAAACAAAAAGTCTTACAGGCATAAGGAGATATAGCAACAATCTTGAATGTAGAAGGCACATTTTGACCACATTTGGGCCTTGTGGCATGAACGGCCTAGGAGGAGATACGTTTGTTTTCAAGGACAGAGTAGTATAACAGTATGTTGGCTTTCTCAAGCCAACATAATAAATATAATGGAACTTTTTACCTGTAAGGGTTTGGTTTAGGGGTTGAGTACTGTACAGTGTAAAAATCAGTGGGAAGTCCTCATAAAGAAAACTGTACAGGTGTGTGCGTGCATGTGTGCGTGGAGAAACACTTCACTGACCTTCGATGGATCTCGGAAGTATTTTTTTCCCAGTCATTTTATTAATAGGTTTAACACATTATTAACCGGGACCAAAAGTCTATGTACACATAGCAGTACTTTTACAAAAGAGTCCATATTAGTACCTCAAAGATGTGCCTCACCAACTTTCTGTCTCACTAAAATCCAACTGGCTATTTAAAATCTCAAAACTCAGAGCTTGTATAGTACCCAGAATAGCCAAGTCCACTAAAAGAGGTTGAGCGTTCTCATATATGGCCCCTAAACTTTGGAATTGCCTTCATCCTTTATCAATAGGTTTAACATTATTAGCAGGGACCAAAACAGAGAGAGAGACATTGCAAAGGCCGTTTACGAGTCTTTTAAGAGCAAATTAATTACTCTTCCCATAAAAGCACAACAAATGTTGCACAAAAATACTGTATATTATAAAACAATTGACTAATGTAGAAAACCAATACTTCAAAATATTCATATGAAGTTTGTTCAAGAGCTCTAGTTCAAAACAGATGAATTTATGTGATTAAAAAATCTGATCCTGTCACAGACTATTGCAAAAATCCATGCATGATTGACAGTTTTCAGAATCAGCAGATTAATTTTTTTTGTGGCAAGTCTAAAGTCATGAAGGTGACACTCCAGCTAGGTCTCACATGTGTTAAACTGTACTTACAGAACTCTTTGTAATGTATATTATTTTTAATCCAAGATAAATTATTTATAACATTCATTCATTCATTTTTGGCTTAGTCCCTTTTATATATAATAAAATTCATGATATGATTTCACAATGCTGCCGTTTGTACTGTAGGTTTGATCAAATGAATGCAGCCTTGGAGACTTTTTTCCCCACGTCAGCAGTTATTATGACTGTACCTTGTTCTGGAAACACTGGTGAATGACTGGTATCGCGCTCTCAAACAAGAGCTGATAGTGTTGCTATTTAAAAGAGCAGCAGCAGAGACACATGCTGAGAGAGAAACTGATAATGACCAGCACATAGAGAGAGAGAGAGAAAGACAGAGAGGAAGATGACTTTAAAGCAGAGAGGTTAACACAATATAGATACAAGAATTTATATAGCACCTATAGTTGAAGATAAAATGATTAGCTCCTCTGAAGAAAACAAAATATGTGCTGTTTAACAGGCAAAGGAGCATTTTTAGAGTATCTAATATGATATTTTTCATCTAAAGAAAATCTTATTTGTTTTAGTTTGGCTGGAATATTATATTATTATATTATAATATTATTAGCACCCTAAAAATTCAGTTTTTGTATGATTGACAAACTTAATTTGAAAATGTTAGTAAGACTACTGAAATCGTCACTTCACTTCAGATCAGATCTGTTTATCTTCACTGTGCCATTTTATTTTAATAATCAAAATAAATGTAGGGGATTTTTGCATTTAACGTCACGGATCTCCATGAAAACAGCAGATCCAAAAGACTTTGTACAGTTTGATTAGTGATGGTGTTCATTTCATGCTACTTTATGAAGCGCAGAAATGCCTTACATCAGTGTCAGAGGAGTGTTTGCTCTCTTAGCCTTGATGTTTATCATTTAATTTAAATATTTGCAATGTGATATTATCTGAACACATCCTGCAGCCCTAGTTATTAGTCATTTAAAGGCAATTTCTTTAAGATATCAGCATTCTTTTCAATGTTTTATGCAGACCACACAGCTTGTACTTGGACTCGACTCGTGGGATTGTTTTTTTTACTCACAAATTTTGTTATTAAGCAAGCGAGCAAACAACACTTTAATAAGTGGATGAGAATACTACACAGATAAATAAGTTACATACAATTATGCATTTTTAATTTGACTGCATTAATCTTAAAATAATTTTTTGAGCATAACAAGTTTTAAACCCAAAAGCTTTCTGGAAATTTGGTCAAAACTCAACCGAGTTGCAACCCAGGCTCATTACTGATATGTACCCCTGTATACATTTCTAGAGAGCGCCAAATGCGTCCCGGGAGCTACGTTTTGTTTGCAGTTTTAGTTTTTGAGAATTCGCCGCAGGCTTTTCAGATCTCAAATTTCTCTCGCGAGAGGCATTCACGCCTGCTGTTCTCACGCTAATCCACCAGAGGCCGCTGTCGACTGACTGACTGACAGATTTTTTGCCTTTTGTTTTTGTTTGTTTTTTAGAACCGTTCTTTGCCGGTCTCGAACCCTGTAATCACAGTCAACTCCTCTCTGTGTCTCAAATCCACTGACGTACGCATCGAGCCACTGGTCAGCTGGTAAGCACGAAAAGGAACGGCATCACACCGCCCCGTAGCGTTAATTTTAAAGACGAAATGCACCCATACGTACCTCTGGCTACATAATTTGTGATCTCCAAAAATGTATACGGGGGTATGTTTTCACAATGAGCCCTGTGTTGCTATTTTACTAATTTATGTTGAATTGAAAATTTAAAATGTAAAGAATTTTTTTTTATTTACTTTTGAAATCGAATTATTATTATCAATTTATTTCTAACGAATTTAAAAGGCATTTAAAACAATCTGAACATGAACACAAATTCATTCATTCATTTTCTTGTCGGCTTAGTCCCTTTATTAATCCAGGGTCGCCACAGCAGAATGAACCGCCAACTTATCCAACACATTTTTACGCAGCGGATTGTAATTTATTTTTGTAGTGTAATAAAAGGATTCTCTCATATATTGTTATATTCAATTCAATTCAATTCAGCTTTATTTGTATAGCGCTTTTACAATGTAGATTGTGTCAAAGCAGCTTCACATAAATGGTCATAGTAACTGGAACAGTGTGGTTCAGGTTTAAGTGTTTAAGTTCAGTTCAGTTCAGTTTAGCTCAGTTCAGTGTGATTTAATCATTACTGAGAGTTCAAACACTGAAGAGCAAATTCATCGATGCGTAGCTCTACCAATCCTGAACCATGCGAGGCAGTGGCGACAGCGGAGAGGGAAAAAAAACTTCACCTGATGGGATAAAAGTTTCTTATAATTTTAAAACAAAGTGTCATGATTGTATTTGAACAACTGTTTGTGCAGGGTTTCTGCAGGTTTCACCAAGTCAAATTTAAGACTTTTTAAAGACCTATTTAAGACCAATATGAATGAAGTTTTAGGCTTATACAGGGCTAAATGCCAAGGATTTTAATGAATATACCAGTTGGAATTTATTTATTTTTTTGTAAAATTTATTGTAATTTAATACATGTAATAATACAATAATAATAATTCATTAATAAAAAATCTAGGTCAGCTCAGTGTCCTCAGCAGTAAATGAATGGAGAATGTTTAAACAAATGTTACTGTAAGTAATTAAAACATTATGGTAAATAGAGTTAAAAATGATATTTTTATTGTTTTTTAAATATTTATATTAATTATATTAATATTTTCAATTTAATTAAAATGTAGCTTTTGAGATTTAAGACTTTTTAAGACCCTGCGGACACCCTGTTAAAAATTGTTATGCTGATCACATCATTTAGAAAATTACTGATAAAAAAAAGCTTAAATTTTTTCTGCTTAAAAACGTTCAACTTAAATTCTAATAATGCTGATTATTGAGTTTATGATGCATTTATTAACATTACATGTAATTGTAAACATTTTTAAAAACCTTAATTGAAATTATCTCTTTCTAAATTATGCTGAATATATAATTTGTAATTAAGATAATAAATAAAATGTAATTAAATTGAATATTTTATTTATTCATTCATTTTCCTTCAGCTTAGTCCCTTATTTATCAGAGGTCGCCACAGCGGAATGAACCGACAACTATTCCAGCACATGTTTTACGCAGCGGATGCCCTTCTAGCCCCAACCCAGTACTGGAAAACACCCATGCACTCTCACAGTCACACACACTACAGCCAAGTTAGTTAATTCAATTCACTTATAGCGCATGTGTTTGGGGAAACCGGAGCACCCGGAGGAAATCCACACCAACACGGGGAGAACATGCAAACTCCACACAGAAACGCCAACTGACTGAGCTGGAACTCAAACCAGCGACCTTCTTGCTGTGAGGCAACAGTGCTAACCACTGGACATGGGTCTGGCTGCAGACCTGGTGCAGTGCAATCTGGGCTGCATCCAGTGCTTTTTAATGGGCTCACCTAACCCCACCCCTAACCCTACCCGTCACAGTGATGTCACTAGCTTCATTTGAGTGCATTGTGTCTGACATTGCATCGCTGAGTGATGCAGTCTCAGCTAGCATCATAAAGGCTGTATCCAGATACTATTGAACCATTAAGCCACCATGCCACCCCTAAATGTAATACTTTTAACATAACAAAAATAACTTTCCACTTAAATTGTCAGGGTGATGATATTTTAATTGAATTAAAAACTTTTTTTTACCTCAAATATTTCCACGATATTATTTTTATATATTGCCCAACAACACTATAACACCCGAAGTTGCACAGGAATTCAAAATAAAAGCACTTTTACAAGTGATCACAGACATCTAAACCCGCTCTTCATGTGTTCAGAGTTATTTGTAAAGTGTTACTCTGATATCAAACCCATCTGGAGAAGATTATTAAACAGAGCAATAATGAAAATATCCCATCAGAGCTCCTAATACCTTCCAGCGGTGTCTAACATTGCAAATAACGCAATCGGACACGAGACTGAAGCAGATTCAGTCAGAAAGCAACAGGATAGCAGCTGGTTTAATGTCCCCCAGCATGAGACAGAGAGAGCTGTGTGGTACAGGACGTCCCGTTGGGCTCTATTACCTGCCCAGAGTCACTTTCACAACACACAACAGGCTTGTTCTTGCACAGAGTCATCCTAATGAAGAGTCAACTTTAAGTGCACTGCAATAACATGCTTTTCTTACAGCTTTTTAAATTGTTTAATCAAGAGGCACTTTTGAGAAGAAAAAAAAAAACGTCTTGATTCCAGAAATAATAAATCTCATTTAAGTGAGTTTTTCCTTAAAACAAGCTAAATAATTTGCTAAATATTTGTATTTTAATGCAAAAACGAGATTATTTTGTATTGATTATAGGGTTGGGCGATGTCCATCAATTTGGCATCGTACGATGTCTAATGTGAAACATCGCGATGGACGATGACATCGTCATCATGTGAAAAGCAGGTGGGGTTTGAGACTGCATGCGACGTGTCTGAAGAGCGAGAAGGGACCCGGGATTGAGAAGGGTGCGTGACTTATTTGAGGACCAGGAGGGAGACGCACAATTTCCGGGAGATTATCACTCGTTTGCGGGAATTATGAGTCCCGCAAATGTATAGAGACTCCCGGAACTTCAGACGGATGTCTGAATATCACGTTTAACCACTATAGTGAGACGCGATCCAGCAGTACATCCTTGATTAACTGTCCGACGTGCACTGCTCTCTTAAGTTTAGAGGAGCGCATGACAGTAGGTGCGTTCGACATGAAGCTCAGCTGCAGCCGGTGATCAACGAGATTAGCTGAGCGCAGGCGGGACTCAAAGTTGCTGCAGTCATGATGACCGATCACATGGCGTCATCATATTTTTTTTTTTGTTATTTTTATTTATAACAACAAAATATTTACAAATAAAACAGAATGCAGTCTCTACAAACTATAGTTCCTTTTTAAACAATAAGGGAGAATTATGAATAAAATATATAACAAATGCATGAGAGAAATAAGAGGAAATGAGAGGTTAATATAAACATAAAAACGAACAGGTCTATTAAATAAAAAGCAATAAGCATAAATTCTAGAAGTTAAACATCAATCTTTACGCTAATACTTCTTGTTTGAATATGCTAAAAAAGGGTTTACATACGTGTACATTTATAAATATAAAAATTTCCAATGTAAAAAGCAAAACAAGGTGTTTTGATTAGGTCTTAATAAATGAGATTATTTTGGATGATGAATGCATTTTCAAAAAGCATTTTAATCCAAAAAGATTGGTGTTGAGAAGAACATAAGGTTAAATAAGTGAGTGATGTAGAAGTTTCCCAGAAAGAGCAGGTCGCCTTTAAACTGCTAGACAGGAAATAAAATATATATTTATATTATAATCATAAAACCATTTGATAATTATTTAATAAAATAGTTCTTTAACTTAATTTGTTAAGAGAGCTTTAGGGTGGCAGGATCAATGATGATGATTTTCTTATTTCAAGTCTGTAAGACTTATTTGAGTCCATATTTAGGTTATTCACTAAAATATACACTAAAATACATCATTTAAATCGTTCATGGAGCTGAATGCAGTAAATAGTCTGTATAAAAAAGTTGAAAATAAACCTGTGCAAACAAGCTAACCTTTATAACCAGATTATTTAACAAAAGATGATACTGCAGTAAAATATTTGTAGTCTTTTAATAAACAAGATGTGTGCAAGATAGAGAGGGTGTGAAAAGTGAATTGTTTGTTTTGAAACTTTCGAATCGGAATTTGTCCAATTACAAACCCGAAATACACGTGTTTGTTGTCATGTGGTGAACTCGGCCAATCGTGTAATATCGGTGTCGTCATCAGAGCTCCTGCAGTCGCTCTTCAGAAGCTGCACGGTCTGAGTCTGCCGTCTGATCTCGGAGCGCTGTCGCGGTACTTTGATGCCACATGTGACAGTCACGTGGCGTCGGCGCAGCATCAATCCCGACAAGATTTCTAACCAGCATGCACCGCTTTAAGACAGATTTCGATCGATCTGCGCAGCGCTGCATAAAGTCGAACGCACCTAGTGTGTGGCTGTGTCTGTGTGTGTGTGTCTGTGTGGTCACATGATGTGCATTTTCAGCGGACAGAGGGCTGTTCAGAAATGCTAGGTAAAACACGGTGTGGATGTGGATCATTTTCATTCTAAAATGCCATTTTAACACTAAGATGTGCTAGTGTAAACCGGGCCTAAGTGTGTATTTTTCGCGAGCGGGTTTGCGACCGGGGTGTGACAGGGTGGAACATTGGCCATGTCGGCTCAGCATCGTGCTGTCTATAGGCCATCGGCGATGGATGATGGCATCGTCTATCGGCCCAACCCTAATTGATTCATTTGTATTGTACACTACCTGACAAAGGTCTTGTCGCCTATTCAAGTTTTAGGGACAACATTATTAACTTGACTTCTAGTTGATCATTTGGTATCAGAAGTGGCTTAAATGAAAGGTAAAGGCCTCTAGATTACGCTTATTTTATGCCATTTAAAAGGATTGAAGATCTGAAATATATAAGTGCACTTTTAATACAATTAAGTGTGATATTTTCTCACAGGAGTACCAAACTAAGAAACAAACATCTGTTTAACTGACATTAATGTGATAAGAGTAAACCCTTATTGACAGTTTTTGTTTGCATAAACATAATTTGCTGAATGTACGTGACTGTAGATCTAAACAGCCGTTTAGAGGTCATTTGCATGCGTCATTGGATATCAGCCCAAAAATGATGACGGATATGTCATTTCTATGCTTTGTTAGAAACAGTGTTGAGACTTGTATCTCAGGTAGGTCAAATGTTACTCATTATTTTCAACAAGAAGTCAAGTTGTTATTTGTTGTTCTTAAAACTTGAATAGTCAACATTTTTGTTAGTCAACTTTTGTCAGGTAGTGTACTATATATGAAAGCTTCTTGGAGACTAAATTTTCCCAAGTGTTGTTTAACAGAGCAAGGAAAAATTTCACAGTAATACTTTTTTTTTCTGATGAAAGTCTTATTTCTTTTAGTTAGCAAAAAATGCATGATACAAAGTGATAAATATAAATATGAATATAATATAAAGATACATATAAATATAACTAAATGATACAAACTGGTAAATATATATATATATATATATATATATATATATATATATATATATATATATATATATATATATATATATATATATATATATATATATACTCTATTAATAACAAATAACTAAGGTAGGATTTGTTATTAAAATAACTAAACTCTATTTATATATGTATTTATTATTATTTAATTTATTTATTTATGTATGTATTTATTTATTTATTTATTTATTTTTTTTTTTAAAGATTTGGCAGCCTATATAATAATAATAATCTATAAAAACTATTATTATTATTTTTTTATAATTACTTTTCCTTTAATTTGTTTCGTTTTTTTTTTTTTTTTTTAATGTTCTTTAGGCAGTGTATTTAGGGTTTGTTAAAGTGGGTTTTATATGTATAAAAAATTACAATCTTCTGTATAAATAATGTAATTTGTTCTTGGCATAAAAATAAAGGGGAAAAAACTGATATAGATATATATATATATCTATATATAGATATATATATCTATCTATATATATATATATATATATATATATATATATATATACTCTATTAATAACAAATAACTAAGGTATTTACATCCGAATCAGGTGAACGCTGTAGGAATTACAGCAGTTTGCATATGTGCTTCCCACTTGTTAAGGGGCCAAAAGTAATTGGACAATTGGCTTCTCAGCTGTCCCATGGCCAGATGTTAGTTATTCCCTCATTATCTTAAATACAATGAGCAGATTAAAGGTCTAGAGTTCATTTCAAGTGTGCTGTTTGCATTTGGAATCAGTTACTTTCAACTCTCAAGATGATACCCCATTCACACGGGGCGTTAGCGTCAACGCTTTCATTTTTTATGGGTGACGTCAAGTGTTGCCGAGTTGAATTGTGGGTCTGTCAGCGCTGCTTTGGCGGCATTGCTCACTGCAGATGTTGGGACATTCTCAACTTTTCAAATGTCAGCCAATCAGATCGTTGCATGCAAATACACCAGTGCAGACAGTGGTTGATTGCTAAATAATTTCATTGGCTGACGCTTCTATGACGATCGCATCTGACATGCCCTTGATCAAGCATTGACGCTGAAGTCCCGTGTGAATCTGTCGTAAATGCACAGCTACGCACAAGGCATGCGCTGTGGGTCCCGCCAGTCACTCGACGCAGATGTATAAATCAGGATTTAGACTCTACTATCTTCTCTAAAAGACAAGCTAAAGTCGGCACAATCCTCAATTTAATCAGCTTTATGATTCATGCTTACAAATTTAATTTATTCTACATTCAGTAGCTTTTAGTTACCCTTGTTTATTCTTTTGTTAATAAATACTCTATTACAATTATGTCTTCATTGTGTTGATAAGTCAGACGATCTCACTCACCCTTCAGATTTGGCCAGATAATAAACTCGCTTCAAAATTTGTATAATTAATTTTATACACAAAAATATGGTTTTAAAAATTTAACAAACGCTTAGGTCAATATTATTAACCACCTTAAGAAGGTATTTGTTTTGCAATGACTTGCCCACTTAAAATAATTTGCCAGGTTAACCTAATTAAACCTTTAAATTGCACTTTAAGATGAATAGTATCTAAGTACACTGAAACTAATTGTTCAAAGACGATTTCGTGGATCAACAATTTTTTTTTTTTAAGTTAAGGCGTTGTAAACAATTTATTTGGTCTGAATGTAAACAAACAAATTCAGTTGGACATTAACAAATTTAATAAGTTTGTTTAAATTCAACATATAAATAGTTTGCAACACTTTTGCAGACATAATTTTTTCAATGTAGTAAAATATTATGCACTGTGCACTATTTTTGTATAATCTAAAAAAACTATAATCTAAATCCCCAAGCACCACTGATTCAGCTCAAAATCTTCTTTAATGCTCTATTAAAGAACCAAAGTCATCATGGATGAACTGTAGATGAGTAAATCAAAACGAAAAAAATATTTTTAGGTGATCTTTCCCTTTAATAGCAGCAAAATATAAGCTTATTGAAGCAAAATCACAGTTACTACTTTAATAATAGCGAGAATTGTACCTTAAAACAAAGCGTGACCCAGAAAAAGCCTTTCTTTTCCTACCAATTCTAAGTTTATATTATACATTTGAGCTTACGATGGCTGGATCTTGGTTGGCCTTTGAGTTGAAAGTCAAGCAAGACGACAGAAAGTGTAACTCAGTGATGGATTTTGTGCTCCAAAATCAATGGAAAACACATTACTTTGATGATTTTTATGTGAGAAATGAAGCGCGAGTCGAGGGATGGAGAAAGCAGGAGCATCAGAGCACAAACCTTCAGACTGAGAACAAAGAATGAGTCCAGTCTGTTTCCAAAGCGATTGAGCTCTGCCAGAGGTCTAACTATCGCCTCATTGTGCTTTTTATGTCTCGAGGAAAACAGTGAGTCATTCCAGCTAATGAAAACACACCCGTACCCAGAAAATCAATAAATCTGAATGGAAATGGACCAAACAGATTGGCAGAAGGCAGCCCTTTTCTCCAAAGTGTAGGAAAATAGCGTGAATGAGAACACTGTTCTTCTTCTTTTTTCCACCCGGTTCATTTTGGCTGTATTTCTTTGTTGATTTTACTTAATCGAAGCATTAGCAGAGTTGTTTATTTCCATATTGTGAAGTAGTAATGTGAATGAATGATTTATCGAAGACATAGTGTTTAATCAAGATAGACAGGGCATGCAAAAAAAAAAAATACGGAGAAAATAAGCATTGAACACGTCATGTTTTTTCCAGGGATTAATATTTCTAAAGGAGATGCTGACATGGAATTGAAGCAGATTTTGGTAAAACCCTAAATGATCCAAACATAAAAATAAAACAAAACAAAAAAAATCTGAAAAAATTAGTTGTGTAATAATAATAAAATGACACTAGGAGACTGTGCTGAGCTACTGAAAGATATTTAATTCGTCATGTAGGAGCTTAAAGACGCCTCTAATATGGAGAATGAAGTCACATGCATTGCTCAGGTGTGAGTTCTTCACAGATTTCAACAGAATGTAAAAGTCTTAATGGTTCTGTGGGTCTCATCTATCAAATCTGAGCTTTATTTGGTATTTTCTATTGGATTCAATTCAAGTCACGTTTTTTTTATTTATATAAATCATAATTATGTGGAAAAAAAGTTAAAAAATCTAAATCAGAAATGAACAATAATGTAATGAACCCATTTAAGGGACTGTAGTAATTGAATTAATAACTCAATTTAACGATAACAATAAGGAGGTCTTTCACAAGTTTAGGTCAAAGGTAACACAGAAAAACTCCAGCTGTTAAAACTCAACCCATGAACCATGAAGTATGAATCTGTGCTTTATGACGTCCGTTACCTTCAGCTGCACAATGCACAATATCTTAAGTAAGTGTGTGTTCTGAATGTGCAGTTCTATTCTATTCTATTCTATTCTATTCTATTCTATTCTGGCTGAGTGATATAAGAAAACTATCATATCACTATAGAAGTGTCAATATAAATTTCATATTCTGACAATGATATTCATCACAATATAGCAGTGGTGTAAAGTAACAAATTACAAATACTCAAACTACTGTAATTGAGTAGTTTAAATTTACTGAGTAGTTTTAGGCTAGGTTTGGGTGATATTGACCAATTTGGCCAACACGGGCTCATTGTGGAAACGTAGTCCCGTGGACGTTTCTGGAGACCGCGGAATACGTCCCGGCGGGTACGTACGGCTGCAGTTTTTGTTTTTGCGAATCCGCAAGAGGCCACTGTTGTGCGCTTTTTCTCATCTCGAACGTCTCTCGCGGGCGCGAACTGTTCTCGCGTCAACCTGCAAGAGGCCCCTGTCCGACTGACCGGATGATTGACTGCGCGACCGGCCAATCGGCTGACCGCCCTCCTCTTTCCATCAACCCAACCAATTTCACCGATCGACCCGCCCGCCCGCTCGCTTCCCTGAACCCGAGCAACGGTTTACAAAAGCCGTCCAAAAAAATAAAAGCCCTGATTTTAAAAAAAAAATTTTTATCCCACCGCGTTTTCGGATTTCGCCGCGTTCTCGCCCTGTCACGAAACTCGTTCACTTAATTTTTGGGATTCTGTTTTTGTCTTACCTGATTGCTGGAACTGCTCTCCCCCGGACTTGAAACCGATCGCCGTGGTCGACTCCTCCTCTCTGCGTCTCTCGAGCCTGCCGACGTTACACGGTGAGCTGAGTGGACAAACGGATTGCAGCGGGAAAGCCCTCCACAAGGAGGTGAGCGGTCAGCCTGCGAACGCGAAAGGGGAACAGCGTCACACTGCCCCGCAGCGTTCGCTTGAAAAAAAATAAATGCAGCAGTACGTACCTCCCGGGACATATTCCGCTGTCTCCAGAAACGTCCGCGGGACTACGTTTTCAGAATGAGCTTGGGTTGAATTTGGCATTGTACGATGTCTAATGTGAAACATTGCGATGGAAGTGCCATCATTGTCGTAGGGCGGGGGGTGGGGGTGGTTGTTAAAAATCAATGAATTCATAGTGAATTAATTAACTGTAGCCTACCTTTTCACTACCTGACCCAAATGATCTTTGCTTTACCCATAAACCATAAATAAATAAAGGTACAAACAAATGACCACCTGTCAATCACTTTTTTTCTGCGGACTCTGGCATGAATGGGCAGTGATCTGAGTCGTTCTAATGGCTTATTCTCACAGCTGGTGGAGGAGACGAGAGATCGGTTGGAGTTCGCTATAGTGCATACATTTTCATTGTTTTCACTGCGAAATCCTCAAAGCATTTGCGGATTTAGGAGACATTTATGCGGTATGCATCTTTGCACCTAAAAAACGCCAAACGCAGCACTCGATTAAAACAGTTATGTGAACTTGCTGAGGTAAAGAAGTCCCCAATGCTTGCCACGCCTTTGTGGGGTTTGCAGGTAACAGCGTTTGACACTGAATCTACACATTTTAAGCGTGAGAGGTGCTGTATAATCCTTCATTTAATCCTCACGATGCTGTCAGCCGTGCAAGCGGCAGCTATATGTAACATTTACAACCCAAGTTCATTCTGGAAACGTAGTCCCGCGGATGTTTCTGGAGACCGTGATTTACGTGGCCGGAGGTACGTATGGCCGCGTTTAGTTTTTTTCGAGCGAACGCTGCAGGGTGGTGTGGCGCCGCTCCGCTCCTCCTCTCGCCGGCTGACGGCTCACCTCCGAGTGGAGGGCTTTCCCGCTGCAACCAGTTTGTCTGCTTAGCTCGCAGCGTTACGTTGGTGGAGCGAAGGCCCAGAGGAGGAGGAGCCGGCCACATGGACGACCGGGATTGACTCTGGGGAACAGCGGTTCCAAAAATCAGGTAAGATGTAAAACAGAATCCAAAAAATAAGGGCAAGAACGCGGCAAGATCCGAAAACGTGGTCGAAATCAAAGACGAGGGCTTTTGCTTTTTTTTTTTTTTCGGACGGCTTTTGCAAACCGTCGCTTGGGTTTAGGGAAGGAGGAGGAGGAGGAGGAAGAGGAGGGCGGCCGGGTCGGCTTTTCACGCAAAAACATCTCGGGCGCGAACGGGGCGCGCTCCCGAGAGGAGCCCGAGACGCGAAAAAGCGTGCATAGCGACCTCTCGCCGATCCGCGAAAACAAAAACTGCTCGATTACGTACCTCCCGGGACGTATTTCGTGGTCCGCAGAAACGTCCGCGGGGCTACGTTTCCACAATGAGCCCGGGTTGACAAATTACCTGGCATCAGCTTTCTACAGTGCAATACTCACTACTCTTGAGTACTTTTGAAAGGTCTACTTTTTTCTCATACTGTGAGTAATCTTCACAGCTGATACTTTTACTCTACTTGCACTACATTTTTAGGCAAGTAACGGTACTTTACTTTCCACCACTGCAATATAGTAAAATCAAATGTTTAACTGTAGATACTTGTAAGATGAGCCTATTTTCTCTGTAACAATGAAATGTCTTGAATTTTTTTTTCACTTAAATAAATGGATACTATATATGGCAAATTATGTCTTTTCTTCAACCAGTAAGTTTTTTTATGACTGGAAATTATTGACCAGCATTATTGTGGGGGAAGAAAAAATATATTTCTCAGCTTTTATTTACAGTCGAACATAAACTTTAAGTCAGAACTCGCCTGATTTTAAGGTTGATATATCCAGATGAAAAAGGGCCAAATCTATTTTTACATGTTTTAAGTATAGAGTTAACATTTACTCATTTATTATTACACTCAATTATTCATATAGTTATTTTCATCACTTTCTTCAGAACTTCAAGGTAAGTTTTTATTTTAAGAATGTACAGCAAAAAATTACTTATTCTTAAAAGTGAGTAAACCTGCTGCCTTAAAATAAAAGGTAGAATTATAAAAAATTAAGTTATGTCAACTTAACAGTTCCAAGTTTACTTTCTTTTTATTTAGGTAAAGCAACTTATCACTTTTTACAGTGTATTTTTCAAAACATTTTTGTCATGTTGAATTGATAGATGTCTAAAAAAATGGCATCTTTTAATTATTCTGACAAATAGTCATGTTATGCTCTAAAGGACAACCTTTACATTTGATATTTGGAACAATTGGTAAGAAATATCATGTAGCATGCTGTTTCTAATGCATATTGCTCTGCGTCATCAGAGGCTAAACTCTTAGACACATTTGCACAAGTGTACTTTCTGCATCTTTTTTTCTCCGGAATCAGCTGTAATCTCCCTATAGCAGTTGGCAGAGAACGTGCAGTCATATACACACAGCGTCACACCCTACATGACGAAATGCGCTGGTGAACATCACGCACAGCACGTCTCTCTATGCACGAAAAAAAGAATATATTTAGTCCAGCAGGCAAATGCTGATAAGACACCAGACGGCATTTTTGAAAGACCCTCTTCTTTTGCACTGATGGCATCAAACTCAAGGGGAAAAGTTTAATAAACTAAAGCCACTTACTAGTGACTAAGAAAGAGTTTAATCACTTTTAAAATAAGTAAAGTCAACTAGTTGTCTTTTTCAATGCATTCTTAATTAAAAAACTAACTTTGAAATACTAAAGAAAGTTAATTAATAATAGTTACATATGGATGAGCTTTTTTTTACTATACTTTTACATGCATTGTAAAACCCAAAAAGTTAAGGTAACTCAAACCATTTGAGGAAACCGATTGCAACAAACCTTTTAAGTTTAAAAACTAATCCTAATGAGTACTGTGAACTTAATACATTTGAGTAAACTAAGTAATCTGAGCACAATAAAGCCCAATAAGTGAAGAGAACTCAAACCAACTGAGTACTGTAAAACTCAATAAGTTCAGGCAACTCAAACTGTTTGAGGAAACCGATTGCAGCAAATCATTTGAGTTAAAAAAATGTATCTGTATGAGCACTGTAAACTTACTCCAGTTAAGTTGAAGTAATGAGGTATTTAATTAACTCATTACTTTCAACACTGAGTTCAAAACTCTTTTCAAATGAGTTAACTTTTAGTCAATTTTGAGTTACCTACACTCATTTCAGTTGATAAAGTTGACTGTTGGGTTTTACAGTGTGTGGATACGGTCAACCCTGAAATCAGGCAAATTTGGACTTAAAGTTTTTGTTCAAATGCAAATAAAAGCTGAGAAATATGTTTTAATTTGTTCACAATAACGCCTTTTGTACATCATCTTATTATCTTTTAAGAGAAGCCTGTGTCATTTCCGGTCAAAAACAACTTGCTGTTGAATTCAAGTAACTTTAAGTCAGAAGTTGCCAGGGATGTAAATAATTTTGGGCTTCCCAATATATACAGAAACTATATTGTACTATAACTATATTATATTTTGGGTCCCACTTTATATCAAGGGGCCTTAACTAATAAGTACTTGCACAGGAGTTAATAGTTTGTTACTTATTGTGTAAATACATGTATTTACTGTGTACTTATGCTTGATTAAATACATGTATGTAATTACATCTGTAACTAACTTTTGTAATTACATTTGTAAATACACTGTTGGCCATCCCTTACACCTTAACCCACCCTTAAACCTACCCACACCACCAAACCTGTTCATAACCCAACCTCTATTCCAACTCAAAAGCACCACAAGTGTTCTCAAATACATCATAAACACAGTAAGTACATTGTATTTATTTTTTGATGGAAGTACATAGTAGTTAAGGACACTTAATATAAAGTGGGACCCTATTATGCTGTATTGTGATAAATATATTGTCAGGATATGAAATTTATATCGAGACATTGTAATATGAGATTGTTGTCATATTGCCCAACTTGAATAGAACAGAATAGAACAGCACATTCAGAACACACACTTACTTATAACATGTAATTTTTGTACACTTTCTTTCAAAACAACTTCTTTTTTGACATGTATTTTTTTGTTAATGATATTTTATGTATAATGTTTCTGTTCGAAAATAGGCAAGGCAAGTTTATTTCTGTAGTACATTTCATACACAGTGGCAATTCAAAGTGCTTTACATAAACAGAAATAAAAGAGAAGAGTGTAAGAAAATAAAAACAAATAATAAGAATTATAAAAATAAGAATAAAAAACAGGTAAAACAGTCGGCGCCAATAGCCTAGTGCAGGGGTCGGCAACCCGCGGCTCTAGACCCGCATGCGGCTCTTTAGCGCTGCCCTAGTGGCTCCCTGGAACTTTTTCAAAAAATGTTTGAAAATGGATAACGATGAGGGAGGTAAATATATTTTTTGTTTTAATATGGTTTCTATAGGAGGACAAACAATCTTAACGTTTTCCAATGCTGTAAAAGTGTGTAGAATATTTAATTTCAACATTTCTGTCAACGAAGATTTGCGTCATAGCCTGCGACACACGTTTCTATCCGCAGGGCGGGATGCCAGGCAGGTAGCTGTTGTAAACAAACCGGCGGCTGTGTGATGCGCCATGGAGCGCAAGCTGTCTTTGCCAAAGATGTACAGTGGGGCACGCTTTCTCATTTTCCCTCCCTGAGAGAATTCAAAGAAGCCCATCCCGATCACTCACTCAACGGTGATTATTTACAAGGTGCGATCGTTGATATGCAAACTGCATTTGGGAGCAGATTTTGCGAATTGCGAAAGGAAAAAACGAGACTGTCTTTCCTTGACACACACCCCTGGAGATTGACCCTTCCTTGTTGAGCACATTCCCAGGAATGACTCGAGCTGATCTTAAAATGGAAATGGCAGGCTGCGTTGTATTGCACTGTTTGTTGCCCAGATAAGGGGCACGTTGTGCACGTTCATTTTGATGTTGTTTTTTTGAATCCTCAAAATAAAAAATAAAAAAACATTAAAAAAATCTGATTTCTTTATTGCATTTCTTTAATTTCATCAAAGCAAAACATAATGCAATAATATTGTAATGAAGTTAAACTTGAACATTAAACATAATTCATTAATATATAATGAAGTTAAACTTGAACGTTAAACATAATTCATTAATATACTGTAATTAAGTTAAACTTGAGACGGCATCGTACAACAGAGTAGTCACGTAGCGCGTCATTCTCTACAGGATGCACTGCAGGGAAATGAACATTTAATCATGAAGGCTCAGTATGTATTTGTAGCTAACAAATTCATTTTTATAGTATGCTAATATAGCTAATATAAATACATACAGCATGTGTTGCCATCATTATAAGGCTTATATAAGGCTTTGAATTTTTTGCGGCTCCAGACATATTTGTTTTTGTTTTTTTTGGTCCAATATGGCTCTTTCAACATTTTGGGTTGCCGACCCCTGGCCTAGTGGTTAGTGCGTCGACACATAGCATCGAGGTGCTCGCAGCGACCAGAGTTCGATTACCGTCTCAAGGTTCTTTGCTGATCCATCCCCTATCTCTGCTCCCCACACTTATATATTTCCTCTATATTCCTCTATATTTCCACTGTCCTATCAATAAAGGTGAAAACCCCTAAACAATAAAAAAATTAAAAAATAGATAAAACAGATAAAAATGTGTTAAAATAGGTTATAAGATAATGAAAAAGAAAAGCAAAACATAATAGTGCAATCTGTCGGACGCAGCACAGTGCTCATACAGTAAAGGCACAGCTAAACAGATGTGTTCTCAGTCTTAATTTGAATGTGCCTAATGTTGGAGCACATCTGATTATTTCTGGAAGCTGATTCCAGCAGCGAGGGACATAATGGCTGAAGGCAGATTCCCCCTGCTTAGACTGGACTTTTGGAACTTCTAGTTTATATGATCCTAAAGATCTAAGTGATCTGTTGGTTTTGTATTCAGTGAGCATACCTGTAATGTATTTAGGTCCTAGGCCATTTAGTGATTTACAGACAAGTAATAATACTTTAAAATCTATTCTGAATGTAACTGAGAGCCAGTGTAAAGACCTGAGGACAGGTGTGATGCGCTCTGATTTCCTGGTTGTGGTCAGAATCCTGGCCGCAGCGTTTTGGATGAGCTGCAACTGTCTGACTGTCTTTTTGGGAAGGCCTGTGAGGAGGCCGTTACAGTAATCCACCCTGTTGCTGATAAAAGCATGAACAAGTTTCTCTGAATCTTCACTGGAAACAAAGCATCTGATTTGTGCAATGTATTTGATATGATAGTATGCTGATTTACTAACTGCTTTGACATAATAAATATATAATAAATAAATAAAATCTAAGCGTACAAAGCACTTTACAGTATGCATGTTGAGAAGAACTTCAAAAAATGCCGTTTGTTCAAACTACTTATTAAAAATGAGCTAAAACAACACAATTCTTGAGTGTTTTGGGCACAACTTAATTGTTTTATGTTTAGTTCACATACATTTGTAAAAACTAATAAGTCATTCTTCATGTTGTCCCAATACCAATTGATTAAATTAACTTAATTGTTTTTACAAATGTCAGTGAATTGAAGATAAAACAATTAAGTTGCAAGAATTGAGTTTTTTCAGCTCATTTTAAATAAGTAGTTTGAACAAACCTCGACTGTACCATCACTGTTTATTAATTTTCCTTCTGTTTAGTCCCTTATTTATGAGGAGCCACCACAGCGGAATGAACCGGCAACTATTTCGCCATATGTTTTATGCAACGGATGCCCTTCCAGCTGCAAGCTGGTACTGGAAAACGCCCATACACTCTCACATTCATTCACACACACATACACTACAGCCAATTTAGTTGATCAATTCCTCTATAGCACATGTGTTTGGACTGTGGGGAAACCCACACCAACACTGGGAGAACGTGCAAACTCCACACAGAAATGTCAACTGACCCTGCCGGGATTTGAACTAGCGATCTTCTTGCTGTGGGGCGACAGTGATAACCACTGAGCCACCGTACCATCACTGTATCTTCAAAAATCAGAGCCTTTTGAGTTTTGATAATGCAATGCATAGAGAGAAATATACAGAACATTTTGACCAATAAATCAATCAGTCAATAAATAATCTGTTAAAATCTGTACTTTATAGAGCATATCTCACTTACAAAAAAAAGATTTATGTCAACAACTGATAAAAGCATTTCAAAGGATTGAAACTCAAAACAGACAACAGCTGAAGGCAACAATGTTCTGCTATTCAAACCCTCTATGAGCATGAAATCATTATCAAAGGGGTTCAATTACACCAAAATTCCTTTTAACTCTATTAAAATGAACAAAAACAACCCAGAACTGATGCCGTTCATTCCACTGCATCAGATACTAACGCAAGGAAGGCTTCGGGTTTAATATGAGTTATGTTTTATTGACAGCATTAGTGGCAAAATAAAGCAAACTTCAGCTGTTTCACTTCTAAAAACAGTACTTATGCAAATAATATATTATTATTAATATATTATTATGCAAAATACTTTACAAATATGTCATGTTTTCAGTGCTATCCATAAAGTATTATAGTCAAAATGCTTATTAAATTAAATGTTTACTGACTGTTCATTAAAGTGCACTGACAAACATTTATAATAAATGCATTTTATTATTGAAATATATGCATTATTTTATAATATACATACTTTTTTATTGTGTTTTTGACAAAAAGTACAATACATTACAGGTATACAATGACAAAAGTATTTTCGTTTTTTTGCCTTTTTTTGAACAACAAATTAACATAATAAAATTATTATGAAAAGGAAATTGATTAAATAATAATAAAATAAATAAATAAATAAATAATAATAATAATAATAATAATAATAATAATAATAATAATAATAATAATAATGAAAAAAACAGTAGGGTGGGAGGGGGGTTTGTTGGGGGTTGGGAATTCATGCTTGGAGGAGTACATTAGTCTGAATATGAATTATTAAAGGTTCCCATGTTTTGAAAAATGTTTCGGTTGAACCTCTGAGAAAATATAAATTTTTTCTGTTTTCAGAAATAGCATTACATCACTAAGCCAAAGTGAGAGTTTAGGTGGCATTGGTGATTTCCCCTCTATAAGACTTCTTCTTCTGGCTATTAATGCTACAAAGGCAAAGGCATTTTATATTTCTTTGGCTACATGCATGTCCTTTTTTGGTACACAAAACAAAGCTATTACCGGATTAGGTTGAATTCTTAAATTGAAGGCTGAGTTTAAAATCTCAAATATTGAAGACCAAAATCGTCTCAGTTTGTCACATGACCAGAACATATGGGTTAGGTCTGCCTTGCATGAGTTGCAACGATCGCATATGTTATCTATATTGGAGTAGATTTTAGCCAGTTGGGTTTTGCTGTAGTGAATACGGTAAAGAATTTTCATCTGAATCAGATTCAGACGCGCACTTGATGAAGTCTTGTTTATAATTTCAACTGCTTTATCTCAAGTTTCTTCTGGAATATTAATTCCTAGTTCTTCTATCCATTCTATTTTAATCTTCTCTAGTGTTATGTTACGCAATGCCATAATCAAGTACATTTTGAAAATAATATACATATTTACTAAAAAATCCATAAATTTCCATTTTCCATATTTTTTTTACCCGTTTATTTATGCTTTTAAATTGCATTATGGGAGCTTAATCTTTCTACAGACAACTTTTAATCTTGAAAATTAAAACAAAAAAGGGACTTTTATTGACGTTTTTAACAGTTTGCAGTGATATATTATCTGGGTTGGTGTTAAATATTGCGCTACACAAACAGTAATAAATTGGCAGCACATTTTACGCTATTTTACAGATTTCTGTTTATTCTTTCTTACACATTATATTATTTTAAACTACTAAAAAGTAAATAAAAGTCACTTTATTAATGTGTATTAACATGTTAATTCATTCAGTTTTTCCACTTACAAAGTCCGCCATGTAAATAGCAAATGCGCTTATGGCGCGACACAACTGACTCTTGAAGGGAATGGGAGATGAGACTCTGATTGGTTTATTCTCAAAACACACCCATAACTCATTAAGAAAATAAGCTCAACCCTGTTAGACCATGCGCCACGGCGCAAATTGGATTTTTCCGTCCTTAAAATAGCAAAAGTGGATTCAGACACGCCTTTAATGCTTTTGCGCCCTGAGCTTTGGACTTTGCACCTGGATCATCAAAATAGAGCCCAACATATTGTCATTCTGGCATTATATAATGATAATAATTGCTCTTAAAATGACAATAATATTGTTTATTGCAATATATTTCGGTGCAATATGTTGTACGACAAAAAAAATCAATATCGTGACAGGCTTAGGACGAGATAAACTTGAAGTGGTCTCTTATTTTACCACCAGTTTTCTGAAAACATCTGAAGTACACTACAAGTGCACACTGAACACATTAAACCGCGCTTCTATTCTCACCAAAGCTACTGAACCAAAACGTTCCAGCTCCGTCTGTAGTTTCATGTGCTCATTAAACATGCACATGTTGTATGAAGTAACTGATTGCTGAGATGCGTCACTCTGAACGTACAGTCTGACAGCGAAGCAAAGGAAAATTCCACAGCAGAGTCTCAGTTGAAATCTATTCTCTGAGCTCCAGCGCTGCAGTTTGACCAACACACCGGGTTTCACTGCATTACCTGTTGCTTTAGACCCACAGGAAGAGAGTGGCCGAGGTCCAAGCGCTGGGTAACCCAACACGAGACGGCTGACTGGAAATTTACAAAGCTCCAGACTACAGCTACGCAATGCATCGTTTCATGCTCAATATCTCAATGTGTGCATGCACAATATATGCAATACAATTCCATGCAAATGTCAACCTTGCTATAAAAAAAATTAAGTTATTACCAAACTAGTGAAATCCTTTCTAAGGTTTTTGTATAGGCAAGTATTTGACAGTACTGTAAACATACTTACAAATGTCTCTGTCAATGTTCTCAAGCAATTATATTTGATTTACTAAAGTCACACAAGTGCCAATTTCCAACCCAAGCTCATTCTGGAAACGTAGCACCGCGGACGTTTCTGGAGACTGCGATTTACATGGCCGGAGGTACGTAAAGGCCGCGTTTGTTTTTTTCGAGCGAACGCTGCGGGGCGGTGTGGCGCTGCTCCGCCCCTCCTCTTCGCGCTCGCCGGCCGACGGCTCGCCTCCGAGTGGAGGGCTTTCCCGACGCAATCAGTTTGTCCACCTAGCTCACAGCGTTGCGTTGGCGGAGCGGAGGCCCCGGAGGAGGAGGAGCCGGAGCCGGCCGCGGTGGACGACGACCAGGATCGAGTCCGGGGAACGACGGGTTCCGGAAATCAGGTAAGACGAAAAACGGAATCCGGAAAATGAGGGCGAGAACGCGGCGGCATCCGAAAACGCGGTCGAAATCGAAGACGGGGGCTTTTGCTTTTTTTTTTTTTTTTTTCGATCCGGCGGCTTTTCGCGCGAGAACGCTGCGGGCGCGAACGCTGCGCGCTCCCGAGAGGCGCCCGCCCGAGACGCGAAAAAGCGCGCACAGCGGCCTCTCGCGGATCCGCGAAAAACAAAAAAACGCTCGAATACGTACCTCCCGGGACGTAAATCGCAGTCCGCAGAAACATCCGCGGGGCTACGTTTCCACAATGAGCCCGGGTTGCCAATTTCACACCTGTCACATCCATAACACCGAATTCACACGGGGCGTCAATGCTTCTAATTCACTTTGAATGGGTGACGTCAGGCGTTGCAGAACTACATTGTGGTACTGTCGGCGCTGCGTCAGTAGCATTGCTCGCTGCAGAAGTTGTGAATTTCTCAACTTTTTAAGCGCTGACTGAAGCGTCAGCCAATCAGACCGCTGTGTGCAAATACGCCAGCTCACTGGCTGACGCTGCTATGATAATCGCATCAGCCCTAACTACAGACACGCTCCTCTGTCAAGCGTTGACGCTGAAGCCCCCTCTGTGAATTGGGTATAACAGAGAGGAGTCACAACCATACCCAAGCTTTCTCCTTTCTCTAAATGAAATAATGTCAAATAAAATGAAATCCATCATGTTTGTTTAATAGAGAGTTGACTCTTGTCCTTTTGATTAGCATTGTTTCTTTGGGGTTGTGCAGTTTAATTCACAGAATTTCTACAAAGTGTGTCGTATGCTGTAATCTCACATGCTTAAAATATAAAATATGTTTACAGATTTATATTATTTCCGATCCCTGAACTCTGCGGTTGGTAGTTTTGAAGAATATAAACAGATGTTTCAATATAATGTTAGCATATACGCTCTCTATGAATCTATGTTTTGAGTTTTTACTGCAAATGTCACCTCCATAATGCTGGAATTGCTATGCTGAATAGACATTTCTTGCAACGTAACATTGTCCAAAAGAAACACTACTTTTATTAGCATTTTATTTTTTAAATTATTTATTTATGTAATAATTATACTACATTAAACAAGTAACAAATATATATCTGACCTGATTCAATTTTAAAAAGTAAAAAAAAATGGAAGATGCAAACATTTCGGGCCCTATCATACACATGGCGCAATAAGGCGCAAGTTTGACGTGATTTGTTGCTATTTTCAGACCAGCGCAACAGTAATTTTCCCCTTTTGCACCACGTTGTTTAAATAGCAAATCCATTTGCGCTAATTTGTGGACTCATTTGTGTTTCAGTCTAGAAAGAAAGTGTGTTAAGGCGCATTGTTGGTGCGTTGCTATTTTGAGGAACTGAAATAGACCAAGCAATTGACCAACTAAAAGCTGGTCTAAAGTCCAGCGCAGAGCGTGTCTATACGGGGTGAAACGCTTACACATATCTTAATACACACAGGATGTACAGCAATACATTTTCTTCACCTTAGAGGTCTTTTTTCAGCTTATCCTTGACAATTTGCATTTGTATAATGTTAATATAATTGGCAGTATTATTTATTATATGCATATTTATATTTGTTTTCATAAAAACAAGCTTAGATTTGTCCACCTGTCGGGTTTTGAGTCATCTGCATTACCATATGGGGCATAAAAACAGCATGTGTGTTTGGATATAACTCAGTTTTTTGACCGCCCTTCGTTATTATTGTTCATTTATCCGTTTGCTGGAGATTAAAACTAAATTTAGAAACAGTTTTAAAACAAATCTCTGCGCTTGAATGTCTTCAGTGGGGTGAGTACAACACTGTTTTCTTATCCACAAAAGTAACTGAGTAAAGAGCAAAAGTAAAGAGGCTGAATGGAGGAGGCTCGTTCTTCATCCTTCTGCTGCAGATGCTCTGTTTAACTGTTTTCTTGTTAGTGAAGCGTTCAGTTTTTCCACTAACAAAGTCCACCATGTAAACAGCAAATGCGCCATAGTGTGATGCAACTGACTCTTAAAGGGAATGTGAGATGAGACTCTGATTGGTTTAATGCACATTATGCTCAAAACACACCCAGAACTCATTAACAGAATAAGCACAACCCTGTTAGACCATACGCCACGGCGCAGAGCATATTATTTCATCCTTAAAATAGCAAAAGTGGATTCGGACATGCCCTTAATCCTTTTACGCCATGCACTTTAGACTTTGCGTCTAGATCATTATAATAGAGCCTGTTATTGTTTCGTGGTCTTGATCTCATCACCATAACACTAATTCAAATGCATAGGTCTCAATCCAATCAACGTGCAGTATCAGTCAGACTTTTACAAAGACAAAAGTCACAGTCGTGCCTTGAAACTAGCATTTGCATTACTTCAGGGTCTTCTCTCTAGCCAGCAAGACAAAAGCTTAATCTCTCACACCCAGCCTTCTTGTCTTGATCATTCCTAGAATGTCACCTTCACCTCAAAATGTAAAACACACTGTATATAACCTCCTCACTTTTATACTATTCCAGTAGAACCTAGAATTTATATATTTATAATTTCACAGCACATTAAATAAACGTAATAGCCATATGGATAATGCCTACTATTATCATGATAATGTCAACTTCTCGATATCATCTTAAGGCACAAGGTGTTTTTTTTACATGCGTTTTTTATGTCTCTTTGCTATTCGGGATTATTGGAACTTAATTAGAATAAAAATCTAAGTGTCATCTTTTGATATGGTGCACTTTCACAGAAAAAAGATGTCTATATATGTGGACTCTTGTCTGAATTTACATAAAACCCTTTTTCCTGACTGTTTTTTGATGCATATATAACATGGACATTTTTTTTACTTGCTTTGACTATCAGAGAGTAAAAACAACATTTTTTCTCATTTTGGACAGTTAAAAATAGGGTTTTGGACATTAATATGCTGCAAAACAGTTGCAGGATGACACTGTATGTCAGTAACAAAATATAAAACATTCAAAGTGTTTTAAACAGCCACTTAAGAGGTAAAATGTGCAGTCCACATATGTGGACACTCAGGCCCTGGGACAGGGGTCACCAGTCTCGTTCCTGGAGGTCCGGTGCCCTGCAGGGTTTAGCTTCAACTTGCCTCAACACACCTGCCTGGGCGTTTCAAGTATACCTATAAGACCTTGGCTGTTTCTCAATTCCAAGAACGCAGAGAATGGACTTGTGTTCTTGTGGAGACCGGTCTTGCCAGGTGTCCTCGGAAGAACGAACTCAGGAGGCCGCGAGGGCAGAGAACGCGTCCTTTGAGAAATGGGATGCTGCGTTCTTCCTGATGGTCACATGACCTTCACGCGTTTTAAATGGAAATTATTTAAACATTACAGCATTCATACAACGATTTATTGTTCCCCCCCCTCTTCAAAATATATACTTTGCATAAAAACATTATCAATATACTCTGCA